>NW_026294573.1:134998626-135123626 GCF_007827085.1 Peromyscus californicus insignis
ATTCTAAACCACCGAGAAATCTGTTCATGCTTTGGATAATTTATAACAATATAATATGAAGCAAAAACTGTAGGGCCTGAAATTTTATAAATGCTATAAAACAGGTGGCTGTTTTGTAGCCTTATTTCTTTTAGAAGTGGGCCATACCTGGCCAAGGGGTGTATGTGTTGTAACTGACTGATATCACACTGGATTCTGACGCTCAATAAAAAAAGAGCACAACTAAGATGTTCCTAGATAACACTAAGTATTAAGCACAGTCTGACACAGCTCCACATCAACAGTAGGCAGGGGACAGAGGCTCACCCTAAGGAACTATGATGTTTCCATGGAAGAGGTCCATGATACCTAGAGAACTCTACTGAATTTCTAAGCATCATAGTCTGCTGGCTGATGATATACTGGGAGAACAGTCTTCTCTTGGGCAGATAATACATAAGAGTTCAAGAAGAAAGGATTCTCATTGACTACTGTCAGCACTTGACCATTTTCTTATTTGAGCAAGTGAAAAATTCCCTTGCTACATTTCTCTGACACAATGTTTTTCCTTTCTGTCTTTCTACAACCTCACTTTAGGTGTTTTTATTTTTGCTTTTGTTTGTTTTTGATTTTGGTTTTTCAAGACAGGGTTTCTGTGTAACAGTTATGGCTGTCCTGGAACTAGCTTTGTAGACCACGCTGGCCTCGAACTCAGAGTTCATCTGCCTCTGCCTCCTGAGTGCTGGGCTTACAGGAGTATGCTACCACTGCCTGGTGGTGTTTTTTCTAATAATGGCTAAGACAGACAAAAAGTATGAAGAGTTATGAAATATTTGCATAAGAGGGTGTTGTAAGGACCCTCACTAGAGAATATTAGCACTCTGACTTCAAAACTAAGAAGGCAGGTAATGGAAACATGAGCAGCGAGATTTCATTGAGGGAAACAGAAAGCACACAGATGCGGGTAGGAGAGAAGTGGGTGTTCCTAGCACTGTAAGAAGGTAAGCTAGGGGAATGAGTCATGGGGACCTCATTAAGGACTTGGAATAGGATCCAAGGAAGGATTTTATGGCAGAAAGTTGCTGTGTTTGCCTCCCCACCTCTATCTCTCCATCAACCTTCCAGCCTGCCTGCCTGCCTCCCTCTCTCCCTCCCCCCTCCCTCCCTCCTTCCTTCCTTCCTTCCTTCCTTCCTTCCTTCCTTCCTTCCTGATGTGCTGGAAAACAAATGCAGGGCCTGTACATGCAAAAAAAAGTGCTATACTCCTGAGCTGCATCTCCAGTGATCTGGCTGAAACTTAAAAACACATCTGGGTTTTTGTGGAGACAGAACAGATGGTGAGGCAGAGCAGAAGACAGAAGATAGCTGAGAGATTATTCCTGGAGTCCTGGTTAGGTCTCAGCCTCTGACCCATGACCATGGAATAAGAAATAAGGGAAAGAGAAGGGCTCAAAGTATGATGTGCAGGCAGAATTTGATAGACTTGTGATGGATTTGAATAGGAGATGTGATAAGAAAGATGCTATGGTGATTATTTTTCTGTAACAAATGATACAGTTACAATGAGCAGTCTTCACAATGGGAAGAACAGCTTTCAGTAGGATGAAGAGATGTTCAATTTTGACTATGTTATGAGATGCTTTTGAAAAGTCTCTTTAAGTGAGAGAGATTGGTAATGGGATTCAGTTAAGGTTATGTTTCCCTGATACTTACTGTTAATGAAGATGACTGCTATAGTTTGAATCCTGAATGATGCCAAAGGCCCATGAGTTAAAGCATGGACTCCAGGGTAATCTCTGGGGGGGATTGTGTAAATGTTAAGATGTTAGGCCCTGTGGGAGGGCTTTGGGTAATTGTAGGATATGCCTTTAAGGGATCATGAAACACTGGCCTCCTCTTTCCTGGCATCATGGTTATAAGGTGAGTGGTTTTGCTCTGGCACATTTCATTACCATGATGCCCTGCATCATCACAAGCTCACAGCAGTGACAATTGTTGGGACCTCCAAAGCTATGTGCCCACACAAACCTCAGGTCTTTTAACTTCATGATTTCAGACATAATCACAGTAGAAAGTTGACTAACAAGAACACAGCTACTTAACCAAGGGTATGTGATCTGGATGATTCCCAATAACAAATGGTTCCTTGGCTTATTGGAAAGTATGGCCATGGGAAGAGAACTCAAGAAGAGTTTACCAGGGCAAGAAACATGGCTCAGCAGGTATAAGTGCTTGTTGCTCAAGTCTGTCAACATGAGTTTGATTCCTAGAATCCACATAAAAAGTTAGATATCACAGCACCCAACAGTAATACCAGTATTCCTATGGGAAGATGAGAGGCTGAGACAACCAGCTTGGAGTATGCAGTACAGTAGCATTAACAAGAATGGGAGAACTGACTCACAAAATTGTCCATAAATTTGAACAAGAGTAGGGAAGGAGTATATGAAGAGTTTCAAGGGCAGAAATGGAAGGTGATTTAAACATGAGTTTTCTGCTTCCAGAATATCTTCCATAGCTTTATTCAGGGCCTCTATTATCTAGAATGTCACTTACTCATGCTCAACTTTAGACAGAATATATTCAATGGAAATTTCCAAAACTAGCCCCTAAGATTTTTAAAAACTTGCATTTATAGTATGCTGTGGGATGTTCTGTATGGCAAATGTGTTGCTGATTAGTCAATAAATAAAACACTGATTGGCCATTGGCTAGGCAGGAAGTGTAGGCAGGACAAGGAGGAGAATAAAGCTGGGAAGTGGAAGGCTGAGTCAGAGAGACACTGCCAGTCGCCACGATGACAAACAGCATGTGAAGATGCCGGTAAGCCACGAGCCATGTGGCAAGGTATAGATGAATGGAAATGGATTAATTTAAGCTGTAAGAACAGTTAGCAAGAAGCCTGCCATGGCCATACAGTTTGTAACCAATACAAGTCTCTGTGTTTACTTGGTTGGGTTTGAGCGGCTGTGGGACTGGCAGGTGAGAGAGATTTGTCCTGACTGTGGGCCAGGCAGGAAAACTCTAGCTACAATAGTAGGTTGTTGTAATTCTTCTATTTTATTTTTATTTGTTGCTAATCTCTTACTGTGCCAAATTTTGTAAATTAAACTGCAGCAGGGTATGTACATATAGAGATGGCATTATGTGTGGTTTGGAATCCACTGTAGTCTTGGACATTGGAGGTAGAACGATGTCACCTCTACACACAGATGTCTAATGTGATTTGGAAGCATAATAAGATGTACACCCATGGTGCTCCTTTAAGGGCTTCCTTGGTATAATGTTAGAATAGCCGGGTGTTGCTATGGATCAAGGAAAACATATGAATACCATATTGTATGTTTATTCAGTGAGCTTTGTGCTCTCTACTCTTTTTTTAAATTTTATTTTATAATTTAATTTAATTTTACATATCAGCCACAGATTCCCTTGTTTTCCCCTGCCCCGCTTTCCCCCCAGCACACCCCCCATTCCCATCTCCTCCATGGCAAAGACTCCCCTGAGGATTGAGTTCAACTTGGTAGATTCAGTCCAGGCAGGTCCAGTCCCCTCCTCCCAGGCTGAGCCAAGTGTCCCTCCCTGTATAAGCCCCAGGTTCCAAACACCCATCACATGCACTGAGGACAGGTCCCGGTCGCATTGCCTGGATGCCTCTCAAGCAGATCAAGCTAATCAAATGTCTCACTTATCCAAAGGGTCTGATCCAGTTGGGGGCTCCTTAGCTATTGGTTCATAGTTCATGTGTTTCCATTTGTTTGGCTATTTGTCCCTGTGCTTTTTCCAACCTTGGTCTCAACAATTCTCGTTCATACAAACCCCCCTCTTTCTCGCCAATTGGACTCCTGGAGCTCCACCTGGGGCCTGGCCATGGATCTCTGCATCTGGTGCTCTCAGTCATTGGATGAGGTTTCTAGCACGACAATTAGGGTGTTTGGCCATCCTATCACCAGAGTAGGTCAGTTCGGGCTGTCTCTCGACCACTGCCAGTAATCTATTGTGGAGGTATCTTTGTGGATTTCTGTGGACCTCTCTAGCACTTTGCTTCTTCCTATTCTCATGTGGTCTTCATTTACCATGGTCTCCTATTCCTTGTTCTCCCTCTCTGTTCTTGATCCAGCTGGGATCTCCCGCTCCCCTAAGCTCTCTTTCCCTCGACCCTTGCCCTTCATTACCCCCAATCATGTCCAGGTTGTTCATGTAGATCTCATCCATTTCTCTGTCATTGGGAGATCCCTGTGTCTTTCTTGGGGTCCTGTTTTCTAGGTAGCCTCCCTGGAGTTGTGAGTAGCAGTCTAGTCATCTTTGTTTTACATTAGTATCCTTCTATGAGTGAGTACATATCAGAGCTCTCTACTCTTTATATATGTTTGAACTAAGGTGACGTAAACACACATTAAAGTGTCCCAATTTCACTGACAATGTATTGAGAGGAACTGAAAGAGTGGGGTGCTTCTAAGAAACAGGCAGAGTTCCGGGCAAAGCTCAGCTGTTTAGTATGTGGGTGTTGGCAATGGTGGAGGATGCTGGTCTGTCCCTAACATCTAGGGGCTTAAGCTTGGATAGTGAGTTTCCCAAAGTCTTACCAGTGGGAAGCAAGGGAATGAGAAAAACACCCAACGACGCTATAGATAACCCAGATAAAGATGTTCCTGAGTCGGAATTGACAGGCAGCTTGAGAGAGCTCGTTTCTCCATGATATCATATATCTCCCACATTAAATAAGCAAAACAACTTTCAGAAAAGAAATTTGAGAACGATTTAAAGTCCCCAGGTTGAACATGGCATTATAGTGCACATTCAACAAGCAGAGGCCTAGGGTTCCATCTCCTGCACCAAAGAGGAAAAGAAAAATGGTTCTAACTCAGCTCTGATCATGTAGCAAAGAAAACATCAAATACAGTTTCTAAAGAACAGTGTTGCTTTGCCACCGTATATCTAATGCTTTGAAGGGAAGAAAGTCAGCCTGAGAGAAACTAAAACAATGATGAGAGAAATATTGGAAAAATATTCAAGTACCAAAATAATAATTGGAGCTTCCTATAAACTCAAAATTAATATGCCTTAATGTTGACAAGGGATTGACACTGAGGATTCGATGGAGAAACAGATAAAGATACTAGGGCAGCAAGAGTCACCATAAAAACATCTGTTTTTAAATAGAAAACATTTAAAGATTCAAATACCAATGCTAGAAATTGTGGATATTGAAATTTGATGAATAACATATACTGGAAACACATATACATGCACACATGTGTGCACATAAGCCTACAGACATGCATAAGCACACACATGTATATGCATATACACATGTTCCTAGGAGAAAAGCTAACATTGAAAACACTGAAGAACACAATTATTGTGTCTCTTAACTTATCTGTGTGTCTTTAATACCTTTCTTTGCAGGAAAGCCTTATTAAATAATAGAGGAAACACAAAGAAATTGTCTCTGCAATGTCACAGTTGCAGCTCAAATCTGAGGAAATTCTTTTGTTCTCACATACTGAAAGTATGCCTTGCTATAGTGAAGATTTCGTTTTCAGAGAGCAGTGGGATCTGCTGGATAGACCTTGGCTGAGATGGTGACTTACCCCCAGTTGCTTTGAGCTTGATGGTCATTAGTTCTTCAGAGACCTTGACCTTTTTGATAGCTTGTGCATTGAGAGGGCATCCAGACAAGCTATGAGAAGAGAATTTATACCCATGTGTGAAATCCATGTCATTTCTCATAAAATTAAAACTTTCTTTGCTACCTACTAATGACATTTTTGCCTGATCTTTAATTACATCATAACCCATAGTTTCTTCATAGAAAGTAACTAATAAATTTACATTAAATAAAATCCAAAGGTCCTAAAGTAATGGGAAGTGTTTGCATTTTTTTTCTTAAATCAAAATACAGGTGGTCACTGTTGACACAACCAGTTCCATTCACTTGGCAGAAGACTGGTCTTCCTCATTCATGAATATGCATTCAGTGGTACATACTTCACTTTATGTAGATATAAAACTGCCCACATAGGTAATGAACAAGGACTGTTATCACTCAGCTGGAGTCCATGAAGAATAAAGCAGAGTCTAGTTCTTCCTGTTTTTATACAAAGTACAGTCTGATCTTCACAGAACGACTCTGTAATAGTCAACAACAAGTCCCCACTCACAACAGAAAATTCAATCTGCTTATGAAAAGTTTCTTTTTTTCTGTAACTGTTAAAACGTTATTTTCATTTAAAAAATTTCTACCCTGAAATGAAAATAAAAGCAGATGCTGCAGGTGCAGCCAGGGCAAGGAGATCTGTTATCCGAGCTGGCGCTCATGACCCTGCCCATTGAATTGCTGCTCTCTTCAGCAGGCTTCCTTCCTTTAATGTCACTTGCTTTATTTAAATAGCACCAGTGTGATAATGACAACACTGAACAAAACCTGTTTTCCATCATTTATGATCAGGTAATTTTCTTGTTCTAAGCAGTCATTAATTCTTTCACGGTTTTGTTCTATCTTTGTAGAAACCAGCTTTAGATTAAAATAAAAATGAGAATAATCAACCATTTAAAGTATTTTCCCCACAGAAATGTGGTTTCAATTCATCTATAAAGCAATCATTTTAACCTGAAGTTCATGATGCTATGCCAAGTGGAAGAAAAGTTTTCTGGAGTGAAGTCCTTAATAAATGTGAAGTATTGCATGCTTTAAGAATAAGCAACTTATTCTACATTAAGATTCTATAAAACACAGAAACTAATATAAAACTTTAATGGTAATGTAGAGTAGGTAACATTATAAAAAAAACTATGTGGTTTGTTCATCTTTGGTAAGTGGTATGTTATTTATGCAGGAAAAGAAAATGAGAGGCACAACTTGAGCTTAAAACCATTTTGGAGCCTCTTTCTGACCATCATTGCCTAAGATTCATGGAGACTCACTCTTTCCCTCAAGAGTGTTCATGAGTTTGTCCTCTCTTATTGTCACATGCTGTGTTCTTAGAAAATGGTTGTGAAGGGGATGAATACTTAACTGGTAAAGTGGAATGCTAAAGGGGTCCGTTTTTAACATAATGGACAGTAATATTTCATTTGAAACTGCACATCTCCCTTACAACATCTATTTTGCAATTTACAGTAAGTTTCTAGGTAGACACAGTGTTAAAAAAATGCTCAAGAAGTGTAGCCATCACTACACAGCTTAGAACCAGTTGTGTATTGTTATGAAATGGAGGCTTTGGAAAGTGGAGGCAGGGGGATGGATCTTTGGAGCTCACTAGACCATTAGCTTAAACTACTTGTTGATGTTCTAGATCCTCTCTAAAACAAAAGATGGACAGTTCCAAGGAAAGACACCCAAAGTTGTCGTCTGGCCTGTGTGTGTGTGTGTGTGTGTGTGTGTGTGTGTGTGTGTGTGTGTGTGTGTGTTGTGTGTGTATCACAAGTCAATCTCAGGTGTCTTTCCTCAGGCCTTCACACACATGCACACATGCATGTGTGACCCTACCCTCAGCTCCCACAATAGAAGTCCTTTATGGATCTGAAGGTGGAGCTTGGCAGGCCTGGGAACAGGCCTATGAGGTGTGGCTCCAAAGTAGAAAAACAAAACAAAAAGAACCCAAAACATGAGTCTTGTATGATTTCCATCACATCCGCAATTCAGTTACGCCACATTAAATCAGAGATGAGCATGTCTCCATTTCTTCTCATACTACATTGGGTTTATTTAGGGTAGTGTGGCTATAGACTCATTTGCCTTTCATTAAACAAAATAGCAGGTGACTCAGCTTAGTGCACATTGGGTTTTCTTCATAAGCCAGTTTCAATGACAACTTCAAAACAATCAATCTCTGGAAAGATAATTATCTGGTATCAATGTCAAGGTTTTCCTCTGACCTCCACATAGAAAATGCAAGTTTCTCCACATGTCCGTTTTACTGGCACCTTGAAAGCAATCAGTTCTTATAGTGATCATTTCTATACCTTTAGAATTGAAAAGGTGTCAAAATGTCCCAACTTTGCTCAATTTGTATATTGAACATAAAAGAATCAAAGTTTCCCTAAAACTGCACAAGAAGTAGCCTGTAAGATGAAAAGGGGGTGGAACACTCACTGACTGCAGAATACATCAGGAACTTTCTAGATTTTTTTCCTTTAGGAGGAAAGTGAGGCAAACAGCTGGACTAAGGTCATCCTCGTGCAACAGAGGATTCCCTTGAGAGCCAGGGGCTCAGTGATGAAGGATATCACTGCAAAGCTCTAGGTCCCTGAGCCCCACCAGCACCCACACATACTGCTTGCTTTCAGGTTGCTGTGGGCAATTCGCATCTTCCCAGAAGCAAAACAATGCTACACTGGCCTGAAATTGGGTGACTGCAAGAAAGGTAGGGATGGTAGAGATAAGTCAGTGGAAGATCACAACTACATGACATAGTAGAGTGGATAGCACCACTTGGAATTGGAGTGGAGCATTAAAAGACTAAGACACTTAAAACAAGTAATATTTTAATGCACAAAAAATGGAGTTTCTAGAGTACTTGATTTCTGTGCAGTGAATTTTCAGAAACAGCAAACACACTTTTTGTTCTTCAAACTAATCAAATATCTACTTAGTAAGACTCTGTGTTATTTATCTAAAGTGTTAAAAAAAAATGGTATTTTGACGGTTTTCACCTTCTCCTAAGTAACTTACATCACAAACAATCACAACAACAATGAGACACAAAACAAGCATTACCTTCTGTGGGTGACAAAAACGTTATTTACATGACCCAGCCCATTGCATCCTGGCAGGGGGCAGTGGGGGAGTTCTTGCTTGTTCAGTTTCCAGGAGAGAGGGGCCCCATTGAGGGGATTCTCCTTCTGTCTCTTGGCAGCCAGAGGACAGCCAGAAGCTGTGCGATGTGATGTGTATTTACCTGATATGTGACCTTGGCCGTCACATCCTATTACAGGACATCTAGAGAAGCACAGTGGAGCTGTTATCAGCTTGAAAAAGGGAACTAGCAGCTCCATACTATACAGTAGCAACCAACAGCAGAGAATTTCAAAAGATACCACCATATGCTGGTTAATTTTATGTCAACTTGACACAGGCTAGAGTCATTAGAGAGGAGGGAATCTCACCTGAGAAAATGCCTCCATAAGATCAGGCTGCAGACAAGCCTGTAGGACATTTTCTTTCTTTTTTATTGTTTAATTAGTACAATCTATTATGTTTCAGGAAGTAATTTGATGATATATATATAAAATACTTTACGTGTATCCACAACATTGGACTCCAAAGAGATGAAAAACTTTAAAGAGAAAGATAAAACTTCATAACAACTAAAGTATTTTTGTCAAGAGAAGTCATAAATAAAAGATAAGTAATAAACATTTATGCATAAATGTCCTTCATGTATAGTAATTTTGAAAGTTTTTTGTTACTTCAATTTTTAACACTGAATAATACCAGCTAGGTCACAGAGTTTAAAATAATAGCAACAAATAATTAAAATGAACATTAATTTTGCTAATTACTAAAGAATCTCAAATAAAATGACTGTATCTTTTAAAGTTAGAGATCATAAAAAAGGTTATCATACTTCCTGCCAGCTGTACTGCAGTAGAATGAGTCTCTTATCAATAGCTTATGTAATGTCATTATACATGGTTTATGCATGTACATGTGTGTTCATGTATGTTTGTATGTGTTCAAATGTGTGCAGGTGTATCAGGGCCAGGTCATCATTGGATATCTCCACCTTATCGTTTTCTTTTTTAGCACAAGGTCTCTTACCTAACTTAACAATGTGTCTAGACAGGCTGCTACCAAGCTCCTGGGACCCTCTTCCATCTACTTCCTGGGAGCTGGGGTTAGAGTTGTATCTTCATGCCTGGCTCTTATGTGGGTGCTGGGAATTTGAACTCAGGCATTCCTGCTTGCATGACAAGCATGTTACCAACTGAGACATCTTCATATCCCACTATCTGGGCATTGTCTTAATTAGTGATTGATATGGGAGAGCTCTGCTCATTGTAGGTGGGGTCACACCTGGGCTGATTGAGCAAGCCAGTAAGCAGCCCTCCTCCATGATCTCCACATCAGCTCCTGTCTCCAGGTTCCTGCCCTTTTGACTTCCTGTCCTGACTTCCTTCTATGAGGAACAGTGATGTGGAAGTATAAGCCAAATAAACCCTTTCCTCATCAACTTGCTTTTGGTCTTGGCATTTCATCACAGCAGTAGAAACCATAAGATACACAACAAGCAGCAAAACAGCATTGTGTTAGCAGTAACAGCTGGCAGGCTTTGCACTGAGAAAATGTCGTTTAATGTTCACTGAAAACTCTTTGGGTAGAGAATATTATCCCATTTTGCAGGCAGGGAAAAGTGAGGTTTGTATAAGAGCTTAGCTGACTTGCCACCTAGGCAGCAAGAGATGGAGTCAAGCTTATACCCACTGTTTTTTCTTTTTCTTTTCTTTTTTCAATTGAAAATAGATTTTAAATACAGTACATTTTGATTGACTTTGGTTTCTCCTCCCCCAACTCCTCCCACATCCTTCCCACTGTTCTACCCACACAAATCTACAACCTTTCTTTCTTTCTCTCATTAGGATACAAACAGGCATCTAAAACTAATAATAAAATAAAAATACATAAAAATCAAAATAAACCAGAATTGGATAAAACAAACAAACAAAAGATCCAAAGAAAAGATCAAGAAACATATAGACACAGAGACACACACATTCACACACACACACACACACACACACACACACACACACACATACTCACACACACAATCACACAGAGAAATCCCATAAAAACACAACTTTCACAGTGTTGTTTTCTTTTAAAACAGATGGGAAAGGGATAAATCTCTCAAAGAAGTGGAAAAATGCAGTTATGAAGGAGAAAACGTCCTTGAACTTCTGAACAACATGACTCGTTAGCCAGAAGTCACGGCTCTTAATTGGCTCATCTCCTCTAGGATTCAGTGGGTACTCAGTGGCATCCTGTGGCTCCTCTCAGTTAGCCAACAAGAAATAGCCCAGTTCAGTTCTTCATCAGTTATATGTAGCTAGAGTTTTCCTGCCTGGCCCACAGTCAGGACAAATCTCTCTCACCTGCCAGTTCCACAGCCGCTCAGACCCGACCAAGTAAACACAGAGACTTATATTGGTTACAAACTGTATGGCTGTGGCAGGCTTCTTGCTAACTGTTCTTAGAGCATAAATTAATCCATTTCTATAAATCTATACCTTGCCACGTGGCTCGTGGCTTACCGGCGTCTTCACATGCTGTTTGTCATCTTGGTGACTGGCAGTGTCTCTGACTCAGCCTTCCACTTCCCAGCTTTATTCTCCTCCTTGTCCTGCCTATACTTCCTGCCTGGCCACTGGCCAATCAGTGATTTATTTATTGACCAATCAGCAACACTTTTGACATACAGACCATCCCACAGCAGTTATACTTACTTCAGTTCAGAGTCTTCTTTTTCTTCCTTGGTAGGGGTCATTTTGATGCCACCTTTCCTTGCACGAGGGCAACCAGACAAGCTAAAATGAATAATCAAGAACAGTATAAAACACTGTGATGATGCGATTATGACTGGGTATCATTGCAACACATTAGTTTCCATTTGAGAAATAGGGTTGGTCTTACCTTCTGTGGGAAGCATAGTTTCCAGTCACATGCCCAGAACCATCACAACCTGGGGTTGGACACCTAAAAACACAGGAACACAGTGGACTGCCATGTTAGGGGAGAGATGGGCATCATGACACATGTAAGTTAAAGAGGATGAGCTGGACTCTTTTGGTTTAAGCAACTGTCTTTCAGTTAAAAATCCATGTTGAAAACAAAAACTCAACATGTGAAACTGCTGAGTGATATTTGGTTGAAAACACATTGTTATTTATTATACATTAATTTTTTGAGATAGAGTATCACTATGTAGCCCTGGCTAGTCTGGAACTCTATGTAGATCAGGTTGGCCTTGAACTCACAGGCGTTTGCCTGTCTCTACTTCCTGAGTGCTGGGATTAAAGGCATGTGCCACCATGGTAGATGTTTTCTTAAATTCTACCTCAATGAGCATTCATAGGATGCTTTTATATCATGGAATGCCATTCCTGATCCACAAAGTAAGGAGTAACACAGTTTCTCAAACAAAATAATTAACAAACATCCAATTAGTTAGAGAAACAGACATTGAGAATTTAATCAACTAAACACAGAAACATATTCTCTGCTGTTAGACACAAGTTTTTTACCCTTTTCTATTAACTTTAAAATTATTTTTAATTATGTTTCCATGTGTGTCTTTGTGTGGGTTTGTGCAGGTAAGGGCAGTGCTGCTGCAGAGGCCAGAAGAGGGTATTAGAGCCCCTGGAACTGGAGTTTGTTGGTGGTGAGCTGCCTGACATGGGTACTGGGAAGTGAAACTGGGTCTCCTGCAAGAGCAGTATTAACTCTTAATCACTTATCATCTCCCCAGCCTTTTACTAACATTTTTTTTGTAAAACAGTGCTTTAATAGTTTATGTATTTTCTTATTATATATGATATAAATAGCTTGCTATATGTTATATATTAAGTCAAGAAATACCTTTTTAGATTTTTTCCTTGAATATCTAAACAAGAGGTTAGTGAAATATATCTTTTTCTTGTATAGATAAAACAAATTATTTATTATGTGGCTATATGAAACATTTAATTACTGGACATTGAAATAGGACTTGTTGATCTACATGCTTCCAGTATCTTTCTGATGTTTTTAAGCATAAAATTTAGAGAATGTACATGAAGTGATAGCTATAATTGAGATGTGCAATGGAAACACTTAGACTATGATATTATGGTATACCTTACATTTCAATCTATTAATTACTAATCCCAAACAGCCCTATATTTTGATCTATAAAAGTGGCTATTATTATTCAACACTTTACCTTGGTACAATAAATTATACTTTAACATTTTGAAAATGAAGAACATATTTGCATATTTCCAACTTTTCACTATTTTTGGTATAAAAACTTCAGGGTTTTATGTTCCTCATTATGAAGTCTATAAGATGTATTCTAATGTGAAGTTATTGGATATTTAATATAAATATATTTATGTAAAACATCAAATGATAAATTTGAAATAAAATGAAAGTAGAGGAAATAAAATCAATAACTAAATATTAGTATATATGTAACCTAGAGATCTTGTAAACAAAGTGGAAATGAGCCAGAGCAATGTTTAGTAAAAGTGAGAAGCAGTTGGGAGATTTAAAATTCTCGTGATTTCTTAAAATTGATGCTGAAAATATTTTACTACATCTTCACTAGTCTGGTTTAGTAAATAAATTCTGAAATTAGGAGCAAAAAGATTATGTTTGTATGCTATTTGTTACAAATCAGTGTAAAAGGTAAGTACCATCCCCCTTTCCTCCAGATCCAGCAAGGCAGTCCTGGTAAAGTATAAGGACTGGGCTTCAGTCCTTTCAAATTTTGACAAGTGTGTTTTGCTATAAATCAGTCAGGTACAATTTTATGTTCTCTCGGCAAGGCAACATGGACACTAAACAATGAAGGCTCCACTGTGGTGAAGAAGGGCACAGAGGCCATGCCTCCCAGCACTTACTTAAGCTCCTGAGAGTTGGCAGCCATGAGGGACTTAAGAGTCTTGTCTGCTAGAGGACATCCAGACACACTACAGAGGGAAGAAGAGATGCACAGCATTGACTAGGACAAATTGACTCACAGATGTCCTGAGTTTGTGATATACATTAAGTTCTGAGTGACTAAGCATTGAAAAGAATTAACAGGGATTGGGTCTGGTTTTACTATTAATGAACATGGGCTCAAGAGAATTTCAATTATTTGTTGTAAACTCAGATTTGCTATCTATCAAATGAAGTTCTTTAATGAAATAAGAACTCAGTGATCAGCAATGACTAACAGTCCACACTCACTGCAACACCAGTGACGATGGCTTCAGCTTTAAGCCACTGGCTAAGGGAAAGGAAATGCCATTAGTAGGAAAACAAATTAGAGAGTCTCTCATCCTGCTCAGTCACACCAACACTTTTATTTATTTATTTATTCAGGACCAGAGGTGCCTCTTCCACTAGTGAGAGGCTTTCTTTGCTTAATGATAGGTGGGATAAGAGCCTGACATGAACCCTGAGTTTGTTTGTGACCAGGACCAGAACACTCTTGAACAAGGATCATGATTTCTATGTGCCATATCTAAACCTCTGAAAAATAAACTAACCCACAAATTCAACTAACCTACTGTCAATTTCTTAATCTAGACAGCCACTTGCTATTCTAATAGGTGACCTGAAACAGACAAAGATGACAACTTGAACACATGCAAGAATATTTGGTACCTGCGGTGAGATGCATAGTTGCCTGTGACATGGCCACTTCCATCACATCCTGGTGTTGGGCAGCTGTGTCAGCAGAAAAATATATGGTGAGTGTCAAGTGCATTTCATAGATTATTGTTCTTCCAGAGAAACTGAAAAGCATTTTCTCCTTTCAAGACTGCACTGTTTAGGAGATGCAGAAGCTAGAGCATTAAGAACTTAGAGGTTAAAAAGAGAATTCATGAGTAGAAGAAAAGTAAGCATGTCATTTCCAGACACTTTGTTTTTTCTCTTTTCAACATTATGTCCAAATTTCCCACTCAAACAAGGTGAGAAGTGATGCTAACATGCTGTCCTGGTGGTTTGTCAGTCAACAATCCATGCTGTTCTGTTCTTGGAAAAGATAAATTTATGTCTCCATAATACAGAAATATGAGAACAGAAATCTTGGCACCAGTGATATGATACATTATAGAAAGGGATTTCTGTAGGCTTTCAAGAGAAAAACCACCTATTAACCCTGACAGTTTAGAAACTACAAAGAAGAAAACCTTTGACTGAAATGTAAATTGATATTTTATGTGGGAAAGTTATTGATGACAGAAAAATAGACAAGATATTTAGTTACTAGAACTCTTGAGCAGTTTCACTCAAAGCTGTAACAAAATACACACCTTAATTCATAGCTAGCCTGAGGACAGATTTCAGGATGTCTATCAAAGGGTCCACTGTGATCTGTATCTTTTCACACTTTTCAGAAACTTCTGTTTTACCCTTCTTATGTATATTTTGAAAACATCACAACAGCTTTGTTATCCTTAAGAGGTATCTTTCCAATTAGAGATTCTTTAGATTTTCAGTTGTTTAACTTCTTAGTTGCTGTTGAAGTTGCCCATTTGGAGTGCATAGATGGATCTCATCCTGAAGTGCTATCTGTGTTGTATTAAGGATCTGAGGGAAAGCATTGGGTTTTCCCTGACTTCCTGCCCAAAGCAAAGTCTTTTCTGTCCATGTATATTAAATTCAGAATGAAGCTTTTTTGGGGTTAGTAACATTGTGATACTATCTCCCTCTAAGTAGTTTCTCTTTTAAGCATTTATCAAATGTTTTAGGCAATGTAAAGAAACTGTGAACATTAGGGAATCTCAAAGGGATATTTGCTTTTCAGGGACTGATCTAAATTGGGGTCATTTAATTTTTCTTCTGTCTCTGTTTCTGGATGGGATATCAGAAAGTATAGACAATAAATTATATGTACAAAAAAGTTTTAAAAAATGTAATGATGATTACATTCAGGCTGAGATACCTTTTTGGTAAACATTTATCCACTGAATACAGAAATATCTCTAAACACCATTTAATGGGAGAATGAAGGGCTTTCAAGTGTTTGGGAATTTTCACCCCCAAATAGTATTCCAAAAGCACTGTGATTATTTTATTTCTCTTCTATTTTTAACTATGCTCAATAACACTTCCCAAGAGGCAAAGAAGTTATACTAATTTCAAACTAATTATCTGTAAATTACCTATGGAATATAGTATTAACATATAAATTTGATTAGATAAAAATGTAAAGCTTTATGGTATAAAAAGATCAAAAGAATAAAGAATTAGTGGCAATATTATTCCTGATAGGAGAATGATATTCTTAATTGACTCCTGATAGGCCTTTGATGGCTGGTGTAAATTCAAATCTATAATAAAAAATACTCTTCAATATTACATAATACCATTTGGGAGATATATTCTTGGAGGGTTTTCTGATAAAAATAACAAAATTAAAGAAAAGAAACTAGCTAATTCTCTTGGTAATTGATTTTAAAATCCATTCAAGTCAGAAGAGAGTTGATAAAATTTAACAAATTCTTTCTGGTAGTTTTGGGTAAGTTGTTACTCTATGATTATCTCTTAAAAAAATAAACATATTGATCCTGGGTTCGGTCCTCAGCTCCGAAAAAAAAAAAAAAGGAAAGAAACATATATAATGAAGATAGTACAAAACTCAGCATACTAACACAGACACAAACAAATCAGAGACTCCCACCCAAATGGTGGGTGGGGTACTTGGGAGGTCTCTTAATTTTCAAGGAATTCAGAATGGACTAAAAAGCACAGTTCAAGACCTTGGGAGTCTTCCTGTGTGCATTTACCTTCATATTCCAGTAGTGTTGCACATTACAAAATAATACCACTTCATTTTTTTTCTGTTCTGGGCTGGTCAATTATCATTCACACAGCATTTAGTTTATAATAACTTTTGGCAGTTCCTAAATACCTACCTTCAAAAGATAGAATTTTGCCATTTTGGAAGACATTGAAAAAAAATCACATGGAAAAGAAGTTTAAAAAAAAACAAAACTGATGAAGAGGCTCAAATAGCAGATCCAAGGGGAGTAAGTGCCTGCCTCTCATAAGTGGCCTTCTGGAAAGAATAAGTTGTGAGAAATGTGAATTCTGGTGTATCTGGTACCCTTCACTATGTTGTGCAGGTCACTAAGACCCAGGTGAAGCCTGAACTCTGCAGCTCACTGTTCATGAATGACTATGGAATCTGTAAAGAATGCCAATATCCAAACTTTTTAAAAAGCTACTTGCATACCAGACAGCAAACTGGTCCTCTAGTAGCAATGATCTACTGATGTCTATTTTGTACAAGGCCCATACTTACCACTGGCCAGCATATGAAATATGCACTCTATCTCAGGTTATTGTGCATTTAGCTTAAGTATCTAAGAAGTACACAGTACATGTTATGAACTAATGATGTGGCCAAGGCAGAGAACAAAATGAGGAAAAAAGAGTAGAGATGCCTCTGGGCCTCATTCTCAGGGCAAATAATGTAGATCAGGGAAGAAACAATTGTACACACTGGCAAGCTAGTGATAAATTCTGGAAGGATCCTGAACCCAGGGTAGGACTGTTAGCCCTAGAGACAAGGAACTGCAGTAGGTGGAGGGCCTCTCTGGCAAGTGACACTGGAGGTAAGGACTAAGAAACAAGAATGTGAGCTCCTTTTAGAGACCATGGGCCAAGGTAACAGCAATTGCAAGCCCTGAGACAAGTGTGCCCCCTGATGAACATGGAAAACAAGAGATGAGGTTGCCCAGTACGTAAGGTCTAGGAGGAGGAAATGCTCTGTCCTTGTGAGCTGGTGGATATGCCTCAGAGGTTAGAGCCAGGGGTGGCATACATGTGGAAGAGGAGAACAGAGGTCTAAAGACTAAACTGCAGGCATTTCAGTCACCAGAGAACTGTGCTAAATCTAGGAAGCAATTATTGTGAGGTAAAGAAAGTCCTCAGGTGAGGAGGTCCCAGGAGTCAAGTGTGGCTGGTGAGTGATGGATCTTGGAGGAGAGCATGGTCATAGTATCTGCTGTCTGTCAGGCAGGAACAAGGGTCAAAGATACACCTCCACACTGAAGGTGAGAAGGCTGTGGGGAGCTTCACAAGAATCCTGGTTTGGGAGCAGCTGTAAGAATGGAAAATATTAAGGAGGATAAATGAAGTGGTATACTACTAAACACCTTCCCAAGGAGTCTAGGTCTAAGAACAAGAAGATCCTTTGAAGCTTCTCCAGGGGAGTTTTTAACAGAAAGAATGCATTTATGTAGAAGATTACAGAAGGGAGGAGATAGCGCCCAAGTAGAAAGGTTATTCTTTTCCAGAAACTCTAACTGGCTGCTGTCCACATATCTGTGCATCACTCTACGTTTTCCTGATGGCAAATTATTTCCATAATGTTATTTGCTTGCTCCCTCCCTCCCTCTCTTCCTCCCTCCCTCCCTCTGTCCCTCACTATCTCCATCCCTTCCTCCCTTTCTCCCTCCCTCTCTCCCTCTTCTCCTCCCTCCATTCCTCCCTCTCTCCCTCACATTGCTAAGTAACACTTCTTGCCTTCTGTTTTGTTTTTATGGACACATAGTAATTGTCATATTTATGGCGCTGCTATGACATATATCTTAAATGTCTCCCAAAGGCTATTTCAAGTGTTGGAGGCCCTGTAACCAGGGTGTGTTAGTATTTAGAGATGGTAAACCTCAAGGAGTGTGGCCTAGTAGGAAGTCACTGTAGTTGTGTCCCAAAGGGGATATTAGGATCCTTCTTCTTGTTCTAAAACACAATGATGGAAGGAGTTTTCTCCATTATATGCTTCTGCCATAAAGTTCTGCTTCACCACAGACCCAAAGGCAATAGAGCAAAGTGGCCATGGATTGAAACTTTCAAATTCATAAGCTATAATAAACCTTTTTCCTCTTATAAATTGATGACCTCTGGTACTTTGTAGCAGTGACAGAAAGCTGAGTAAAACAGATAAAATGTGATTGTTTGACTTATATATAATTTATATTAATGGTTGAATCAGGGTAATTGCTCATTCAATTCTTCTGAGTTAATAACCCCCAAGAGGACTGAAAACCATTTCTTCTAAAGTATAATTTTCAGAGTAGCTACAAGTTTAGCTGACTCCTTGAAGTCAGGATTTAGACACTGTAAGTCAAGATATTTCTAGCTGAGAACCTGTGACCAAAGAGTGTGCCTCTCTATTTTGTTTTTAAAAAACAGAGGTTCCCACCTCTTGATACATACTTTTGGAAGCTTCCTTAGTGCAGTGCAGAGTACTAGGTATATGCTGACTAGTTGAGATGTCCTAAAGTAGTTATACCTTTTCACTCTCATATAGTAGTTAATTCAGGGCATTATCACTCACAATTGTAAATTTATGTCTCCTAATTGCAGAATCTTTTAGAGCAGGTAGCTGAGCACCACTTACGTGATTAACTCTTTCTTGAGATCTCTTGAATGGAGCTTGGGTTTTGGGCTTGGAATAGAGGCCTCTCCAGCAAACTTTTTTTCCTCTAAATTTTCAAGGGAGTTCACAGGGTCTTTCTGGAAAACAAATAACAGCCAAAACAAAACAAAAAAAAAATAGTGGTGGGGGGAAGAGAAAGGGAGAAGACATTAGGGAACCATGAAAAGACAACTGGATTTGAAATTATTGGTGTCAACTGAGTTTGAAGACAT
Organism: Peromyscus californicus insignis; assembly: GCF_007827085.1. NCBI lineage: Eukaryota > Metazoa > Chordata > Mammalia > Rodentia > Cricetidae > Peromyscus > Peromyscus californicus. Next base: position 135,017,966 of record NW_026294573.1, read on the forward strand.
ACCTTGAGTCCCACAAAAGAGTTATAAGAAAAATAAAAAGATAATGAATAAAAGGACATGTTCTGATTGTTAGAGACCTTTATCCAAAGAGTTGGGGATTATAACTGAGGAAGTGATACCTTTTAAAAGTTCGCATCTTTGTGGATATGGAGACATTTCTTGAACTATATAGTTATTAATATATTAGAATATTTCAAGCCATTTCACTAAATAAACATGTCCTAGTGAATGCATGGATCACTGTTTGCCTATCCAGCTGCCACAGCAGCAGCAGCAGCAGAACAGAAGGAGCATTGTGCCATAGTAAGAGCATTGGCAGAACTGCCTCAATGTGATGTTATTTTATACCAAATTAACAGACTCCAGTGTGGTACAATACCATACTTTATACTTTTGGGCTGCTAAGTATTCTGTTATTTTACTGATTAAAAAATAGCTGATATTACTATGCCCTGAAAGGTAAATGTGCATGTGTCCAAGCTGCTTTTTCAATGCATCCCCCACCCCCCAGTAATCTGTGGCAAGGTAGGTGAGTGAAGTTTGTTTTTAAAGTTTTATTATGGAAATGGCTAAAACAGAAGGATTCCTGATAAGGGAGCTTTCCACCTGCCTATTCTGCACTCACTTTAATGTGGACTTGGCTTACTAGCAGTTCCATTCTACTTTAGAAATGTCTTGGCTTTTTGAAAATTGATGTGAAAGCTAAATTCAACACTGTCTCAGTGTGGAAAAGCCTGCTTTCCTACTTAGATCTGTACTTTTCGCAAAGTGGCATGAAGTAAAATAATCATTTTATTGTTTTCTTTATTCTAGAGTTGGGAACAAAAGTCTCTCCCTGAAGGCATGTCCATTTACAGCCAAGCATGAGAATGTTTCTGTTGAGGGTTAAATCTGTGTGTTGTGGAATGTGGGATTTTTAAAGAAAATGATCAATATTAAAGTTCAAACTACTATATCACTAAAATACATATAAAACAGTTTGGGCTGGATACATGTTGTAAAGGGTTTTTACAAGATAGTTTTTATTGGTGAGGACCTTTTAAATATTTTATAACTTTTTAAACTATAGACTCTTGTGCTTTCAGTTGTTTGTAAATTGGTTGTACTTTTTGCTTTTGCTTTGCCTTAATATTCTACTTTACAAACCTGCAGAGAATATATACATATGTGGCCATAGCTAAAATAATTTTCAGAATTAGTTCTGTTATAGAAACACATTATACTGGATGAATTTTTAAATAGCACCCAGTGTAGAATTCAATAATATTTTGAGACTGTTATTCAACACTTAAAAAAGTATAGTTTTAAAAAAGAGTAATTTTGTTCTATATAAGATATACAAGGAAAGCATGCATATGTGTATTTAGAGAGTATGCGTGTGCAACCAGATTTTCCAATGTACAGATGGAAGGTTATATTGATTTCAGTAAAGACCAGAACATAATGGTAACATGAATAACAGATAATAGCATCTGGCACTTTTAAAATTTTAAGCCCTGAAATCTTTGGATAACTGACAGTTGAACGTAGCTGACAGTCCTAGTTATTTCTCAGTACTTTCCTTTTGAGATATTTTGATTTTTTTCCAGATTCAGGGTATTTTTTAGGGGGCATCTGGACAGGCTATTTTGCTGAGAGAGATAGACAATATTTTCTGAAAATTACCACCAAAATTAAGCAACTGTTGTGCATATGAACTAGATAACAATGAATTAGAAATAATCACTCAATTTCTGGTGGTATGAGTGCTATGAGGTAGGGGGCAAATGGGAAGAAATGCCTTTAGGTCTTCAAACACTCATTATGAACTGCTAGGTTGTACTCAGTGTCCCCAAGCAAGCACAACAAAGGAACCTTGTTCCTTAGTCACATTCTGAAGATTTGTCAGAGCATTAAACTTTGGTCCTCATCCTTGGACCATCCGAGGAAATGATAGCTTCCACACACCTTGTCCAAACTATCTCTTCCCTATTCTGCTTCCATCTTCTCCTCCTCCTCCTCCTCCTCCTCCTCCTCCTCCTCCTCCTCCTCCTCCTCATTTTCCCCTTTGAAACTTTTCTTAATATTCCCTAGAAACCTCTGTTGTAACTTTTTCTTTTTATATATTACTCCCACTTTACTTTTTCTTTGTCTTTGGTAATTCCAAGCTAATCACTTAATTTCTGTAACACAAGGACCAACACTCACAACTTCTTGTGTATCAATTCTCTTCTCTGGAAATGTTACCAAACTTGTTTCACAGGAATGTTGGGATCATAAGACATGGTATAGAAGGAGTTGCTGTTTTTTGTTTTGTTTTTCCTGCATGTGATGCTCTTCTGCTGTCTTCTGAATAAGGATTCTGAATACAAGTTATTAATTTAATCCAAGTTACTTTTCAAAAATTGTATCTACCAAGTCTCATACTTGTATGCTTCAAGATTCAGAATATTATGTGAAAAATACTCTTTGCTCATAGACTATGTTGTAACAATGAGGGAACAAAGAACAAAGGTAAGAGTTTGTACTGGGAATTTTAACGCTTGAGCATCACTTTTATGTGAGTCCCCATCAACTACGAACAGCTATGGAAGAAGTGTTTAGCTCACTCAGGGTAAGCAGTGTGAGTCCACAAACACTTAGCATCCTCCCAGTCCCTCTGGACTCTACCAGTGGCACTGAATTCCAATATAGCTTCTAAGTTTCATTTCAGAATACTTCAGTTGAAAATTGTAGAGTAAGACTGCCCTGACAGACCTGAGTAAACCATTAGCCATTCTGAAAACTAAGGACACCCTCTTCCCTCTTCTTCATCTCTCTCTCATTCTCTCTCTCTCTCTCTCTCTCTCTCTCTCTCTCTCTCTCTCTCTCTCTCCAGAGAATTGAAACATCACAAATACATGTTGAAGTAGGGAAAAACATTTGAATCTATACAACTACCAAGAAGAACCCAAATGTTTCCTTCTTTTTCTTTTCTTTTTTTTTTTGAATTTTATAAAAAAGATTAGAAGTAAAGATAAAATGTTGCTAGGAGACTCATTTTCTGACACACTGGGCTCTAAGAAGGATAGACAAGAAGGCAGTGGGAGAAGTGCCAGATGGTATAAAAATGTAGTGGTAGCCAAACTACCCTGGATATCCTGTATGAAAGGACGTCATACCCAAGGGCTCATTGCTGCATTTCTGCATAGGTTCACATCCTCCTGGCTGACACTGGGCACCAAGATTCTAGGAAGGTTTCTGGTGCATAAACTGACCAAGGTTCAGTCAACACAGTTATGTGGTCAAGAACAGAATGTTTAAAAGCCTGTCATGACATGGTGTTGAGCTCTCAGAACATGCTGGCATTCTTATTCCATATAAGAATGAGATGCAGTTATAGCTACTCTATAAAGCACTATTTTTCTTGAAATAGAATGACTTCTATTTAGCCCACATCATCTCCCAGCACCCTGCCTGTTGCCTCCTCAGCTCCACTAGTAGGTGGAGTGTGGTGTAACTTTGGTTCCTCTGTGTGTACACAGGCTAGCAGTAGGAGAAGTTTGTATTCGTTACTGCAGACCAATAAACCGCCTATGACACTAAAAGAATTTGGAACATATCAGGTTTTTTGAGTTAGGGATATTTAACTGATGAAGTCTATGTAAAAATCTGAAAATCTCCAACAAAGTACAGTAGTGTCAGTCTAACTGAATGCTACTGCTATACAAGCCCATTCATTGTCTAGGCGGTGGCATGGATTGACTGGATGATATAAGGAGTCCTAGGCTCAGGGTTTCTTCCAGATGGATGTCTGATCACCACCGTGGGTACCTTCTTGTGTTACTTTCATGTACTTATTAAGAAAGGGTCTCATGATGTAGACTACACTGACTTTGAACTCACAATCCTCCTGCCTTAGTTTCTTAGGTGCTAGAATTACAGAATTACAGGTGTGTGCTCTATGCCACTATGAGCAGGCCTGAGGCCAGGTGAGCACCATGGTGGAGATGAAGTTTTTCCCCTAGTGTGTCTCCCAGACCTCTCTCACTGCTTATCCTTAGAGATGCCAGAGGAACTATGTAGAAGGAGGGAAGGAGGGGAAAGCGAGAAAGGAATGGAGAACCTGCAAGCCTGTGGTCACTACTGCAAATGTTGACTCACTCCCAAGATAGTAAACAAAAATCAAATTGCTCTCCCCATCTCTGAAACACAAATAGCCAAACAAGATGATATATATTTCTGCAGCAAATCAATGTCAATCTTTTAAACATACCACCTAGAAAGCCTCTCAATGACATTTCTGATTAATATCACAATCGGATCACCCACATTCATCACCAGGGCTACCTTTGTACTTGTGTGGGACCAAAGCATCTGCTCAGGCCACGTCAATAGCTCCCTCTCCAGAAATGAAGAGGGCAAGATTCTTCCTATCCTGTCACAAACTTTGGCCCCTTTCAAGATAGTCAAACACACAAGTATGTCTCCTGGACTTTGGGACAGATTCCACCTAGATGTCCAGAGACCTGCTCTTTCAGTTACTCACAAAACTCTCCACGGACATGTCCCATGTCTTGGGACCTCCAAGACACCAAAGACGTGGCTTTGGCATGATTTTAAGACTCTTATTGTCCCTGGTTGCATTTCACCTTGACACCAATTCAAAGTGTGTTACTGAGTTGGCTTTTAGTGTTGGGTAATGCATTGCCCTTTACAGGCTGCTGTGAGGACAACTGCCATCATTTTGTGAATAAAACTCACTATCATGATGCTAATTTAGGCAAATGACCTGAAAAATTGAGTTCATTAATAAATTTCTTCTGAAATTTAAAAGCACTACTTTATCATGATCTAAAGCAAGGCACAAGGGTTGAGAAGATGGCTCTTGCTGCTCTTGAAGAGGACCTAAGCTCAGTTCACAGCACTTACATGGTGACTCACAATCATCTGTAACTCCTTGTTCCATGGGATATGATCCCTTCTTGTGATCTTCATAGGCACCAGGCATGCATAAATAAATGCAGGCAGATCATTCAAATACATAAAAATAAAACGGAAAATCTAAAACAAGGCATAACACAATACCTCTCTCTCCTCCTCTGTCTTTCCATGGGTTTTGCTATAGTTGATGGGCACATCCCAGCCTTCTTGGTCACAAAGAGCCTGATAGAATGCAGCATTAACAAGAAGGCTGCTTGCTTTGAATGGGGAAGAAGACGGGGTTGTAATTGTAGTGTGAGGGGAAGTTGGGGGTATAGACTTGTCCAGGATTCGGGGTTTTTTCATGCTTAAGTCCAATGTGCCATTTTCATCCACTTCTATCTCAGCTCCCTGATAGAGAACAAAAACAGAAAACATCTCAGCAGTATGCAGTCAGAGGCTAGCCATGTGGGGCTTTTAAAGGATAATTTAAAATGTTAGCTTTTATGGAAGTATATCTGCTTTTAAATCCATCTTTCTGATTTGCATTGGGTAACATTCAATACTTAGGCAGACTTTAAAGAACAGCCCATTAATGTGCTTCATATTTCTGGGTTTAAACAAAGTAAGCTTAATATAAATGAGATAAATTGGGTAAAACAATTTTACATACTTGCATATTTTTAAAGTTTAGCTTCAAAAGTCTTCTACCCACTGGAAGTATCATTCCAAACTCACCATTTTAACATTAACATTTTAACATTAATATTTGTATTTAGCAAAAGTGATGTATAACTTCCCAACTCCCTGAATCATAATATTAATCTAACATTATAAATATGCAAACCAAATCAGCTAGAAGAGAATTTTCCAGAATGTTGTAGGATTAGGAAAGCAACATGCACCTTAGACAATCTCAACTGGAGAAGCATGCTAGCTGATTTTGTGTCAACTTGACACAACTAGAGTCATCAGAGAAGGAGCCTCAGGAGATCCAGCTGGAAGCTATTTTCTCAATTAGTGACCCACAGGGGAGGGCCCAGCCCATGGTGGGAGGTGCAATTGCTGGGTTGTGGATCCTGGGATAAGAAAGCAGGCTGAGCAAGTCAGTGAAAGCAAGCCAGTAAGCAGCTCTTCTCCAAGGCTCCTGCCTCCAGGATCCTGCCCTGTTCAAGTCCCTAACCTGACTTGCTTTAGTGATAAACAACAATGTAGAATGATGATCTGGAATGAAGTCTTTCGTTTTCTAGTGTTTCCTGTGAGACTTAATAGTGATGAGGCTTTCCAGGCCCACTCCCTTTGGGATCCTTTGGCCAAGCTGCTAATTGTTTCTGAGGAGTAGTCTTTCTGTTTGGGTAGTAGCCACTCCTGATTTGCACTGTAGGTGGCTTTTGTTAACATTATCAGAGCTCCCCAAAGCTGGAAAAACATGCCTGTTGACTCTCCAAATGAATCAAATAACCTTGCTTTTATTTCTACATCACTCATCAATTTATAGTTAACTTCTTGACAAGTTCTTGACTTTTCCTTTTTAGTTGGCAAAGGAGACATCTTTTTGATTATGTGAGCAAGATCCTTACTCCTGCAGTCACCAGATACTGTTTAATGCTCTTCTTGTACACAGGCTGGGATCGCTGCTTGTGCTTGTCAAAGTCCCTCTTCGTTTTGTTTGTTTGACCCACAAAGTCCTATCTAGTCGCTCAGCCCATCAGTATTTATGGGAGGTAAATACACTTCTAATATGGCAGGCTAAGTTGCTTTGGCCATATCTTTCTGTCCCTTTTTAGTAAATAGTTTAATCTCCTGTGATAGTTTTAAGCCCTGAATTTGACATTACAGCTTATCCAGGATAATAACATAGTAACCACAGCATCTTATGCCATCTGTATAATATCAAATACATTTTTATACCAGCATTAATAAACCACAGTTACAAAAAATCCAAGATATTAACCATATCAGTGCCACCAGCCCCCCTTCTTACATGAGCTCACAATACATTCTGCCAGTCGGGCATCAAAGCAATTTTTTGCTTTGTAGCTGATGTGTAACTATAGCAATGAAACAGAGCAATAGTAATCAAGTTTAATGGCCAACGTAAAGTAAAATGCTAAATATTGTAGTTACTGACATTTTTCATAAAAAAAAAAAACTTGGGTTAAAGCTGCACAACCAACATTCACATAAAATTCCAGACCTCTGTGACAGATGGCTTAGGAAAAAGAAGCCATGTGACTGGGCTGCAGAGTTTTATAGTGCAAAACCCATAAATAGTGCAGATTTAGCTTTGAAAAATACCAACTATTCCAAGAATAGTCTCATATATATGTATATGTATACATATATATTAGTTTTTATAGAAGTATTTCAAATACTGTTTAAAAATTAGAGATTCTAGGAGCCATTACAATTATTTGTGTTGTATAATTAGAGTTGATTAGAAAAATCTCACTCCTAATGTTTGAAAAAGGTGTCTCAGCTTCCTGCTCGGGGCACCTGACTTGGGGAAAATGGATGTCGTGTGCTGGGGATAGGAGTCCAGATGGGCTTTAAGTAAGTGCGCAGATGCATCTGACAATTACTCTGTAACAGGAAAGGCCCTTTCTAACCATGATGGGGATCACACACTCACAGCATGGGTTTTTAGTCAGAGTAATACCACCAGGCACCATTTTTCTATGCTTTGAACTCTAAATGTCAGTCCAGAAATCTGAGTGGTGGGAAAGGCTAGTGGAGAGGCAGGGCCAGAGTTGCAGTTGAGTTGGCCCTGCTCTCTTACACCTTCTAACACTTAGATTTCTAAAGAGCTATTTGGGGTCTTTATTTGAAGTATTTATACTTCAAATTTCCTGGGGCTGGCTATATACCTTCCAGCTTAGGAGGGACAACATAGGCCATCTATTGATGCTGCCTTTGAGATGCCCACCTTACTGCTGTGGATGTGTTCATTGCATTACTGAGGACATGCACAGTATGATCATAACACTACAGTATAGAGAAAAGAGAATCTCAAAACAGATTGTTTTGGCTTTCAAGGGCATATTTTATGGGTAATGACTTCTAATGAAAGGTACCAAGTTTATTACCAATGATGGTGAAACTGAAGGTTTACAGACCTAGTGTTGTAATCATCATTTCTCCTAGAAGATAAGTAGTGCCATAGATGTCCAACAACAGGGACATGATTAGTGTAACCGGGGCACCTCTGTTAACTAGAACATTACCTGGTCAGTGAGACAGTAATTATGAGAACCAAAGAGCAGGTTAGAAAGTCTTATACAACTGAAGACAGAAAGCACGCACTCTATTCTTACTCAGCAGTAACTAATTGCTACCACTGTAAAGATGATAAACATATGAAATATATTTATAACACAGAATTATGCAGTGCAGAGAAGAAATGACTAATGCAAGGTGTGAAATTGAAATGAAATTTAGAGATACTTCCCCAAATTTCTAGGCCTTGTTCAAACAAAACAGACATTTTGAATTTGAAATCATGGTCTACCAAGCTCTTGGTTTAACAGTATATGAGCCATAAAGCACTTTAGAAAATAACTAAGGCTATGTGTGAATTCAAATTTCATTTCCAGCAATTATAGTCATGCCACTCACAGAAAATCATTATTTCTGTACCACTATTTCTTCCACTGAAAAATGGAAAATTATTATCTATGTTAATCTTTAGGAAGATTTAAAGGGATTCACATGGTCAGAGAGATATGAACAGTATGTAGCACATAGTAGGTATTCTACAAATCACAATCCCCAAAAAGACATAACCCTCAGCTATTCACAGGGCTAAAGAGTCAATATTTCATTTCTTTACCTGTCTTGAGGCAGGATCTTGCTGCATAGTCCAGGATGGCCTCAAGCTCATGGTACCCTATCTCAGCCTCTCTGGTTACAGGCTGAATCACCATGCCCAGCAAGAAGCTAGTTGTTACATATCTAGTTACAATACACTTACACAGTCAGTTTTTTATGGTCCCTGCCTCAAGACCCTCTTCTGATCTTTCATTCACAATGTATGGTACAATGTGTTCAGATGTTAAAATATGCTTTGGGTTCTAACCACCCAGGGCCACTGGGGTATTACTGTGAGCAGGCAGCACTAATAGCATGCTGTTTCTAGGCCTCGTTCAAGCAAAAACAGACTTTGAACTTTAAACACTTCAAGTAAGTGTCAAATTTTTGTTTTCTTTTAAGGAACTGTGCATATGTCATTTTGTCTAAGCAGGTGGGAAAAACACCAAAACAAATAACAGAATGCTTGGCAAGTGGCAGTGATGAGGATAAAGATAGACATGAGGCATGTTCTACCTCTGTGTATTAAAATCGGCTGGTGCAGTTCTCAGGGGCATTGACAGAAAGTGCCCAGCAAACCTAGGATGCTCACTTTCTATCCATCTACACTCATGACTCTACTCTTACCTAGAGTCACAGTGGTTGGGCAAAAGCACCTTAAGGGTATTTGACATTGTGACCAATTTATGTTTCCAAACTCATATTTATGTCAAATAAAGATAGATGGAGGACATTTTCTATATCTTAGAACCAACAAAAGTACTGGAATAAAAAGAAAACTAGTATTTCAGACAAAATTACCTTTTAATCCTTATAATATTCACTAGGAACTAAATGTACAAATTATTCTCTCCTTTTTTAAAACAATATGAAAGAGATCTGGTGGTATGAATATGTTACTCAGAGGTAAGATAGTATTTTAAAACAAATAGTTTCTCTTAATATTTAAAATGTAGTCGGCTCTGGGTTTGGAAAGTGACCAGTCATGTTAGAAATGGCCTGATGTTTTTTGCACAGATATGATGTGTACCTGATGTATAGAGAACACAGGTTGGTTAAATGGACAACAGTGTGGATAGCAGGGTAAATTATGTATATCATCTGTGGTGGTCTGCATGAAAATGATCCCCATAGATTCATAGTGAGTGGCACTATTAGGAGGTATGGCCTTGTTAGAGTAGATGTGGCCTTGTTGGAGGATATGTGTCACTGGGGCGTGGGCTTTGAGTTTTCAGAAGCTCAAACCAGGCCCACTGTCTTACTCTTCCTGCTGCCTGAGGATCTAGATGTAGAACTCTCAGCTCCTTCTCCAGTACCATGTCACCCTCCATACTGCCATGCTTCTGACCTTGATGACAATAGACTAAATCACTGAACAGTAAGCCAGCACTTGTTAAATGTTTTCTTTATAAGAGTTGCTGTGGTCATAATGTCTCTTTACAGCAATAGAAACCTTAACATCATATTTTTATATTTAAAATGTGATAGAGACTCAGAGTTTCCTTGCTCCTCTGAAAATACTCCAAATGTTTTGCAGATCACTAATTCAGAATCCTACTTAGTGTAGAGTCAGTTGTGTCCTTGTAGAAAAATCTGTACTGCCTGAGGCGGTATTTCAGCACTTTTAAGGTTTGTAGGCTTTGGCCTACAGGCCGCAGTGTGCTCTTCAATTAATTCTCTGATCGGTGCTGTAAGCAACCAAAGAGACGCTCACAGCAAATTTTTCTGGATGGGAACAAGAGGAAAAGAAGTAACCAGCCATCTCCGGTTCAGATGGAAGGCACTGTGAAGCCACCTGTGCATGCCCCAGCCGCCACAGGCCCACCTCTACCTCAGATGTCCAGGGGCAGAGCATTTCTTTCCTTCTGCTTATTGGTGAGCTCATTGAATCCAGAGTCTGAAGCTCAGTCTGAAGCAGTGGTTCTCAAGCTCTGTAATGCTGCATCCCTTTAATAGAGATCCTCATGTTGTGGTGACCCCCCCACCATAAAATTATTTTTATTGCTACTTCATAACATCAATTTTGTTTCTGTTATGGATCAGAATGTAAATATCTGTGTTTTCTGATGGTATTAGGTGACCCCTGTGAAAAGGATATTCTATCTCCAAAGGGGTCATGACCTATAAGTTGAGAACAACTAGTCTTAACCAGTGGTGAAGACAATGCCAGTGCTTAGACTGCACTTGCCAACATGACTTATATACTGACATAACTATAGAACAAGAAAACCTGTTTTCTGCATTTGCATCTAAATATGAAGCATAGGAGATCTTATGGGAGTGAACTTTCAGAAATAAAGACATCAATAACCTGTGATAGAGAGAAAAATTCAAATCTCCTGGAGGAAGAATGAGGCCGACATGCAGTGCTCAGGGAAGATGGCATCTAATCCCATGTTTGCTGGCAATAGCAAAGCCACACATCCAGCATGGTTTGATTAGATGCAGGTCTGCAGAGTTAATTAACCAGTTTTTGTTTTGTTTCTAAAAGAGTTGTTTCAGTAAATTTGTGAGAAACAGTTCTATATTCATAACACGAATGAAGACAGAGTTCTACAAATTGGTACAATTGTATGGAAATGTGAGTGCTATGCAGTTCAGCAGTACTGTTCACAGTGATGCTGAAGGAAGCCATAACTATCCTTTGTTAACAACCACTGTGTGCGGTAGGTACTTCTCACAGGAAAATTTTTTTGAGTTCTCTGGCAGGTATAAGTAGCTCCTTTCAGAAGCTGAGCTAAGCCCCTTCTATTTCCACTGTCCACATCCAGGCATCAGTGGAGAATGCAAAGAGCTGTATTGGAGAGGACATTATCTTAGGAATACCAGGTCTGCTGCATCGAGTCTCGCTGACACAAGGAATGGAAAAACAGACATTGGAAAAGGATTATATGGCTTTTTGAAATATGGTGGTTAAGCAGGTGTTTTTCTGATCAGAAATATGTTTTTAAAAGAGAGCAGACTGAATAGAAAACATCACTCAACTGTTAGTCATATGTGTGTTACTTGCTTGACATCAGCAATTAAATGGGCCCTGAAGATCTGAGGTGAAAGGAGCATTCTGGGGACCCGGGAAATGTGCAAATGTGCGGCATTTGTCCTAGCAGTGCCACTCAACTGCTTCACATCGAGTAACTGTGATGGCAGACCCCATTTGCTATGAAACAGAGATTAAGTCAGGCACACAGCACTAGGAAGGAAGACACTGAAGTATTTCTGGAACCAAGTATCTCTATAATAGTCTTAAAAAAGAAAAATAAACCAGACCTTAAAATGTCAATTTAAAAATAAAGTTGTGTTTTAAAATCCCTCAAATTCGTCTCCTGTGTCAGTAATTTGTGACTGGCATTATGAATTCAGGGAGTTTGGTATTTTCTCCATATTTTTAGAGGATATATTTTTTCTTTGTTTAAGAACCTCATTTGTTTAAAGACTGTTTTTGAGTGGGTTTTGGCAACCATCTCTTCCTGGGGTTTACTTGGCTTGGCTTCTTCCAGAAGCCAATTCTGATTCTTCTGTCAAATGCTTGGTGGCACTGTGCTACCTGCTCTCCTGAAGCCCTGGCATAGCATAGACAAGCAGCTGACCACACAGACAGGGCTGCTCTTAAAGGGAAATGTCTCAGTTTGCATTGCACAGACTTCAGGGTCTGAGACTCACTCAGGAAATCTTCCATTTTAAGCGAGGGTGGAATCTGTGAAAAGAAAATGTCTGGGTGCTCCATATCGGCAGGCTTCTAATCATCTAGTTAGGTGATAAGTTCTTTGAGTGAGGCCATCTGAGTAAACAGGAGAAACACTCAGCCCTTACAGCCTCCCCTGTGGCCCACTGCATGCAGGGTTTTTGTGCATTCATTAAGTCACTGTAAGTACAAATAAATATTTCCCACAGTTAGAAAGGAAAAGCTATGGAAAATATGATTAATCTCTTAGGAAATGTACTATGTTCACAAAGGTCCTAGAATTTGATTCTGGATTGAACATTAAAGCCTCTAGTCTCTTTAGTCTGATGAGTCACTGTACTGTGGGTCTCATGAGAACACTACAAACTTGATGTCCTCATGCTATGCAGTGGTGACATGTACAACATAACTCTATGGTCAGTTTCAAAAATGTTCCACCAGCCACTGTTTCTAAATGGCTTTGATCTGCAGATGGTGAAACAGCTTCCACAGCATAGATGCATTTTAACAGTAACTCTCTTTCCTTGTTCACCAAATACCTCAAAACAGAAACAGTGATGAGATTCTCAACAACCTCATAAGTCATTGATCCCCAGATGACTGTACATCCAAAATAAGCCCACCTTCCTTCCTTGAATCCTTTGAGAGCTTGTCCCTGCTTGGGTAGGGAGTAGGGGAAGTGAGTGGATGCAGTGAGGAACACGAAAGGCAGTTGATTCTCGAGTCTCACTCGCTGGCCCACCTTCCATGCTCTTGGCCTAGCTTACCTTGGCATGCAGGCTCTGTGGTTTGTTGGAAAGGATGTCTGTGGCTTCCCTGCAGCGGGTGGAAAGGTTCAGGATGGCAGCAGCTGCTGCTATGTGGGTGTCTTCACTGCACTGACCATGGCCATAAGAGCTGGCATGGATTGTGCTCTGTGTGTGGGCGCCAGCACTAGGCAGCCCATTAGGAAATTTCACTGGATTTGAAAAATGCTTTGCTGTTGAAGAGAGATTTGATTAACAATTGCATGTACTCAGCTTTAGTCATCAAAGATTTTTTTTAAAAGATAAAACATCTTTCATTAAAATAAATTAAAGCAGAACCATTATCTCTTGATATGTTAAATGAAGGTTACCCAGGCAGGTTTCACCAAGGTGCACAGAGCAGATGATGTAATTCTTCAAAGATGCCCGTGCTCTTAAGAGTTTTTGTGTTTTCTTTATAGGTGACAGAAACTCCATCATCAATGTTACAGGGGATGTGTATTGGCAATATGTACGCAAAAGTGTAGATTGAAAAAAATGAGCAAAGCCCATCATACACAGCAAACAGCCCAGGACCGGCATGTGCACAAACTGAACAAGAGGAAGACCATGACTCAGGTGTGGGGCCAGGCACCTTTCAGGGGCTGCTCTCACTGAGGTTTCTGCTTATACAGGGTGTATTTTTATTACTTGGAATGAATGCTTGTTCAATACTTAACTAGGACAGAGTCCTCAGTGACCTGAACAGAGGACAGAGAGAGCCTGTTCTCAAGGTGAAGAGATAGGCCATTTAGTTACCAAGGCTGACTTTCTGTGTTTTGTTTTAGGTATCATGGATTTTCTGAAGGACATAATTATGCATATTTCTCTTCACTGTGGGCTGTTTGTGAGCACCCCTCAAGGTCATGGGAGAAACATCTAAGATATAAAGATATAAAAGCACTTTGCTATTAGTTTTGGATTAAATATTGCTTATTTTAAAGATTCACTTATTTTTTATGAAAAATATTATTAAATATTATTTCTGTAACTACAAGAATATGAAATGTTACTAATTCTATTATGGTTTTTATAACTAAAAACCAAACAATATGAGTCTGTAGTGCACTCTTCATCCACCTTCATGTGAATTAAGTGTATATGCACATGTATACATTGTATACATATAATAAAAATATTGATGCAAATTTGACTGCTAGATAAAACCATTATTGTGTACATTTTTTTTAATCTAACAAGTTGTCAATGGCTACTCAGATTTGCTAGGACAACTTTTGATTAAGAATAGGTATATTTTTTTATTACATACTTATCAATAATGGATAAACTCCTTTCAAGTTTGCTGACCTATCTGGAAGAGGGTAGAGGGTGAAAACACAGACTTTGTACATGGAAGCATTGCTCTATTCATGGGATCTCCATTTCCAGGTAGGTGTTAGGTAGCCTTTTAGGTTCCTGAAAATGTGGGTCAATGTGACATAATGAAGCAGACACTGGACTGACAAGATGCCTACTCCATTCAGATGTAAGATCTGAGAGTTTCATAGACTTTTTTAAGGCTGTAGTAACTGTATGGCTCACAGAGGACTCCAGGTGGGTGTCTTTCTTAGTGAAGGTGTATTACCCATCATTTCTGTTTCTAACACCTGTTTCTCCATCTTTTCATTAGCATACTTAAGAGAAATGTATACACAAGACCACCAAGGCTTATACACTGCACAGCTGTTCAGTTCAGCCTTCTGCACAGATGTGTGAGAATTAATGAGAATACTATTTAACCTATTTTCAAGGTTTACATATTAATTAATCCTTAAATTTATTAGTCAGTGTTTTGACAGTCATATGTTTTTATACTAGTAAATTTCAGATTCCTTAAATGATTTTCTGGGATTTTTCAGCTTTCCCTACCTTCAGTCTGATGGCTTTTGATGATTTCAATGTTTTAAATAGTATTACATATTTCATCTTATTAGATTGCCACAACCACAACATGAATTAAAATAATATAGTATAACAGCTGTCATAGCTTTCAATATATTAATCACAATCCTAATTATCTTTTCAGCACTGTTATATTTAGATTCAATAATGGTACTATCTGTGAAATAACTAATAAAATATTCAGTGTAACTTTGATATAAAATTAGTACTAATGGTTATCTTACTTATTTCACTATTGTTTCCTGTCATCTATAGAGAGCACATTTAATATTTATATTTAAATTTATAACCCCCCTCCCCTTATACACAAGATGCATTTTAGGGTAATGAGTGTTAAGTTTTGAATTTGAAGCTTACATTCAGGAAATGGTGGTGTTTTTTGTCCTTGTCCTGTTTGTAGGAGAGGACGTTTACCAAAAACTTGTGCATCAAAACTGGCATAATCAAATGGTACTTTCCCAAACTTCTCCTGTTCTTTTGATGCAGCAGCTCTTGGAGAGGTGATGGCTTGTGAGCGGAAGTTAAATTCAATTTGCTTCACCAAATTCGTCCTGGTAAGAGGCAAGAAGTAGTTTGAAGAAAATAGAAATTGTTGTCAGGATTTAGAGTAGATGGAATTGCCACTGCCTGACAGTTCACAGAGACACTACCCAGCATTTAGAGAGGATGTGCTCACAGTAGAGTGGATGCTCTGAGATGCAGTGAGAGGGGGATGCTTTGGGCTGAGTCTGGTTATGTTGCTGCTCCATGTTCTGTGTCTGGACTGCTACCAGTAAAAAAGGGGTATTTAGTCCTTATGCAGAGGTATTAAATGTATTGTCATTATGTGTATTATGTATTAAACTGTCATTATTTCAAGATGTATCTAAATTACTATATTCTATACTCATAGAGTTTTAATATAATTGTTTTACTCTAAGTTTGAGTTAAATAGTCCTGTAGATTTTTGTGTGTCTGAACTAAACAGGAACATGGTACCTGAGCAGCAAGCTCTGGCCAAGCAAAGTATAATTCTGCTTAGCTATGGTTTGTGTGTCAAAGATCACAAACAAACACACCTTTCAGGATTTTCAGAATAAAAAGTATTTTTCACTTTACAACAAAATAAAATGTTGAAAATGTTTGTGATAACTTGTGGACTGGGTAAAACTTTTCAAATTGTACATTAAAAATATTTGAGGGATTCATATGCAGACCAGGATCTCCCCAGTTCTTTCAGCTTTTCCTTGAAGGCAGTCTCTACTCCTCTTTGACTCTGATGACTCCCAGCTACCACACTAGGCTGAGATTCAGGCAAGTAACCTACATCTTCTTCCCTGTCCTCCACACCAGTCCCCCTAGACTTACTCTTATTATTGATGCTGCCAATAACCAACCCAAGAGTCCACTTCCATGCCTAGTGACTAAGCCTCTTGGTATGGGCCCAGGGTCCTCCTAGTTCTTCCCAACATCACTCTCAACCTTTCTTAACTTGCTTTGTGACTCCTGATACCCACTGAATAGCTCTCTACCAGGGATTTCAGAGCCACTACACTTGATTAGGATACAGATTAAGCAACAGAAACCAAGGACTGGAACACTCACCCAAAAAAGGATGAGACCAGATATCTGTACCATGAAATACTCAAAACTCCTAACTCCAGATCTTTAGATCCCAGGACAAAATCACAAACAAGAACAACCATGAAAACATGCCTCTTTTAGAAGCTAGAAGCCATATTGCAATAGACTTACACAAATGCAACTTAGCTAAGGAAGAAGACAAGGACTTCAAAATATAAATTATAAATATTTTTAAGGACATTAATGAGGATATGAATAAATGCCTTAATGAAGACTGAAAAACCACTAACAAACAGTTGAATGAAAATAATTTAAGACATGAAAGAATTTAACAACAATAACAAAAAATCAAGGAGAATCACTAAAGGAAACTTAAACTAAAATAACGTTGGGAATGAAACACTTAGGATATCAAAACACCACCCTTAGAGCTAAACCTCACCAACAGATTAAAAGCATAGAAAAGAGAATTTCACATCTTGATGACAAGGTAGTAAAAGTGGGTATCTCAGTCAAAAAAAAAACATTAAATTTTAAAAACGGAAAAAAACAGAACGAATATTCAGGAAGTCTGGAAAACCACAAAAAGACCAAGCCCATGAATAAAGGGTATAGAGGAAGGAGAAGAAACCCAAGTAAAGGCACAGAAAATATTTTTAAGAAAATCATACAAGAAAATATCCCCAATATAAAGAAAGAGATGACTATAAAATTACAAGAAGCACAACAAGTATCAAAGAGGTAGGATCAGAAAAGAAACTCCCCACAACACACAGTAATCAAAACACTAAATGTACAAAATGTTAAAAGGATATTACAAGCTGCAAGGAGAAGATCAAGTAACATATAAAGGCAGAGCTATTAGACTATCATCTGACCTCTCAGAGGAGACTCTGAAAGCTAGACAGGCATGGACAAGCTCTGAGAGGGCACAGATGACAGCCAGGCTACTATGCCCAGCAAAACTAACAATCACAATAGACAAGAGAAAGAAGAGCACTTCATTATTAAAACCAAGTATGAATCTGATAGAAGAGAAAGTGGGGAGCAGGCACTCATCGGCAGAGGAAAAGACTTTCTGAACAGGATACTGATAGTGTGGGCACTAAGATCAATAATTAATAAATGTAATCTTATGAAGCTAAAAAACTTCTGTACAGCAAAGGACATGATAATTCAAGTAAAGTGTCAGCTTATGGAATAAAAAAATCTTTAGCAATTGTACAACTGAAAGAGGGTTAATATCTAAAATATATGAGCTAAAAAACTTGACACCAAGGAAACAAATAACTCAGTTAAAATGGAATATAAAGCTAAGAGGAGAATTCTCAAAAGATGAAACTCAAATGCTGAGAAACCATTCAGAGAATTTTGAAGATCCTTAGTCATTAGGGAAATGCAAATCAAAACTATTTTGAAATTTCATCTTACCCCAGTCAGAATAGTCAAGATCAATAAAACAAAGCATCACATTCTAGTGAAGATTCAGGGAAAGGGGAACATTTATTCATTACTGATGCAAGTACAAACTGGTACAGCATTTATGGAAATCAGTGCAGAGGTTCCTGAAAAAGTTAAATATTGTTCTCCATCAAGTTCCAGCTGTACCACTTTTGAGCATATATCCAAAGGACTCTTCATCCTACAGAGATATGGGCTCACTCACGTGCATTGATTCATTGTAGCCAGAAATTGAAAATAATCTATTGAAGAATGAATAATGAAAAGTTGTACATTTATACAATAGAATATTATTCACCTATTAAGAAGAATGCAATTATGAAATTTGCAGGTAAATGGATAGAGCTAGAAACAATTATTCTGAGTGAGATAACCCAGACCCCCAAAGACAAATACTGTATTTTCTCTTATACATGGTTATGTGTGTTTTAATTAGAATAATGACAGAAGTTAGGTTAGGTCCAAGGAGGAGGAGGGTATCTTCCAAGGAAGGGGAAATAGAATATAGTGTTATAAAGAGATAAAGGACATGCTAGAATTGGAGGGTTAAGGTGAGAGGGGGATGAGAGGTCAGGGTAAAGGAAGAAGTATGAGGAGGAACAATTAACACTAAAGGCAATTTGAAAAGTCATAAGGAAACCTACTACTATAGGAGCTTTCTAAAATATATATGAATATAAGAAAAAAGAGAAATTTATTGAAGTTACCATATAGTGTAGGAAACAATGCCCCCAATTAAACATCGCATGCCACAAAGTAAAATCCTCAGTGCTAGGAATGGGTCACATTTTATTGACCCAATGGGCTAAAGGGTTCCTATAGATCACCCTCACCCCTAGGCATAATAGATGATTTCTAAGTTTATTGGTTACTCCTTACAACCTGATTGTAAAGACTTTTGTTGAATACAACACTCTGTTATTGAAAAATTAAGCTGGTGCCTAACTGAAAGCTTCACTATTACTGGCTAGCATTTATGGTGCACGGTATTCTGCACACTACCAGAGAACAAAAATAATAGTATCACCCAGCTATAATCCTGCAACTGACATCAGTGACCTGCATGAAACATACTAGTAAATAGTGGCACAAATGTTATAGGAGTAACCAACTACATTTTGGTTTTAAGGCCCACTCCATAAGTTGGAGCACATTTCTGATTCTGCTAAAGTGGTCAGGAAGCTTAGAATAGATTTGTCATGTATCTATGGGAAAATCTAATAATACTGTTATGCTAAAGGAATGTAGCTCTAAAATGACCCCTAATGATATACTGCTATACCCATAGATCAGAGTATTGCTCAACTCTCATCAGAGAAATTCCTTTTTGAAATAGATTGGAATTAACACAGAGACTCACACCTGGTCTAGTGTGTGAGTCTTTCATGGCAAAAGTTTCAGAGAGTGAGAAACTTTTGAGCACTCAGTACTAAATGGGATGTCTTCATCAAACCCTTCCCCTCAGGGCTCAGGGATCTACATAGGAGAGGTAAAAAGACTGTAAGAGCCAGAAGTGACTCTATGAAAACAGTGTCTTCCAGACACAACAGGACTGATGCACATATGAATTCACAGAGAGTGTGACAGCATGCTTGGATCTGAACAAGTTCAAACTAGACAAAATTGCAGCATAGAAAAGGGGAAGTGGACACAAGCCCCACCCCCAGTGTAGAAGCCATTTGGAATTGATTCTCCACTGGAGTGTCACTGGGTATATCAATATAGTCCAAGGCACAGCCATGCCCAGGAGTAATTGGCTAATACAAAACAGACTCCATAGTATGTAAGTGTGTGCCATAGTATGTGTGTGTGTGTACATGCACATATTTTGTTTTGTTTTGTTTTGTCTTACTGTTTTTTTGTTTATTTCGATTTTAACTTTTTGGGTTTTTAGGTTTTTTTTAGAGTAGGGAGAGAGTGAATGAGCACACATGAAGTTGAATGGGTAAGGAGGTGGTGAGAACCTGGGAGAAGCTGGGGAAGGGGAAATAATATAATCAAAACATATTGTATGAAAAAAATTGTTTTTGAATAAAGAAATGCTTGAGGGAATAGTGGATGTAACTGTAAGTTGGTTTATTACCCTAAAATTGTAGAAATATTCTAATCTAAAATGACATTAGTTTCTAAAGCAATGAATATACAAGAAATTCAATTGCAGCTTTTCATAAGCATACTTAGGGAGAATCAAGAAAACATTCCAATACTAACGAAGAATCCCATGTTAAGATTTGTTATTGCTACATATTTAGTAATTTGTGATCTTCATTTGATGTTTTTCACTCATGTGACTTGAATGCTGGTTTTGATTCTTTTAATTGAATCTGTAGAAAAAAAATCAAGAGAAGCCACATCCTGTGTGTTCCCTCCCTCCCCCCCCCCCCCCCCCCCCCCCCCGCCCTTTTTTAATTGTCAACATGATACAACCTAGAGTCTACTTGGAAGAGGGAACCTCAGCTGAGGGACTGTCCAGATCAGACTGGCCTGGGGCCATGTGTGAGACACCGCCTTGATTGATGGTTGGTGTAAGGACCTTGCCCTCTGCAGGCAGCATCCATTCCTAGACAGATTGGCCTGCGATGTGTAGCAAAGCTAGCTCAGAGAACAAGCCAGTAAGTAGTGCTGGTCCTTTGTTTCTTCTTCAGTACCTGCTTGAATTCATTTTTTTTCCATTTAAATTTTTATTTTGTGTGAATAAATTTTTTTCCTACATGAAGAGTGTTCTAGACCTCTGGGAACTGAAGTCATGGATGGTTGGACACTGTCATGTGGGTGCTAGGAACTAAACCCCAGTCCTTTGCAAGATCATCCAGTAGTCTTTACCACTGTGTTATTTCTCTAGGTTAATCCATGCCTCCAGCTTGAATTCTTGCTCTGACTCCCCTTAATGATGGATTGTGCCCTGGAAGTATAAACCAAATAGATCCATTTCTCCCTCACTTTGCTTTTGGTAGAGTGTTTTATCACAAGAAAGCAAAGTAGAACACCCTAGAAATACTAAAATGCCTACTAGTTGTTTTTGCATTTTTAGTGGCTCATTAACAAGTTATTTGATACCTTTCTTTCCTCTCAAATAAGTTTTACTACATGCATGATTGTTACAGAATAAACTTGTTATTACCTTAAGTATCAACACTCATTTTATGTAAGATATCTTCTAAACTACTAGATATTATGAGGAACCTGGGCACTCAAGGGACCATGGGAGACACTTTGTTACTAGCTACCTTCATGGAAGCCCTGTGCCTATGTGGACCTAAAGACAGCACAAAACAATCACATACTTTGAATGTTCCTGATAGAGTTTCCTCCAGGCAGAAAAGAAATCAGTCACAAATGGGAGCCTACCTTGTGTTATATTAGTGACAGAGAAATTGGATTAATGTATGTGATTGTATATTTCATTCCTTTAGGTTCACCAATATTATGCTGGTCTTGTAAAGATAGGGACTTTAAGTTAAACTTCTGAAAGTTTAACTGGATCATCTGAATGATGCTGCCTTCCCTAGCCTTGCACACTGGCTACCCACATCAATGCACTGGTGCCTGACCATGACATGAAGCCCTCAGAACAATAGCACATGTGGAACAGAGTTTCTGCTCGATCCAATGAACAGCGTTCATACCTGTGAGCCTGCTCAGGACAGTGCCCAGTTTGGGAAGAATCAAATTGACTTTTGTCCTGTGTCATTGCCAACTTTTCAGCTGCGGCAATTGGACAACCGGAAAGACTGTTCAAAAAAGAAGAGTTGGAAGATGTGAGTGAGCATGACAATGTGGTCTGCCTTGGCACTGGCACACAGCACCCTTGGCACACAGCAAATGTTAAGTCATATTAATAGTTCACTTAGCGTCATTGTCATACAAAAGATCCCGAAGGGTTTGCAAACTGCAGTGTCTACATTTGATCCCTAGCTCCATCTCAGAAATGACAAGTAGTGAATACATTTAAAGAAAATCAAAGTTTTATTTAATGGGGAAATACCAAAATGATTCTGAAACTCAGTATTTTAAATCCAATATGTTCATTCACACACAGAATTGTCTGACAACAGAAATTAGCATGATAAACCCATGATTATCTTACGAACTTTAGCAAAATTTAAGACTAAATTTTATATCTTAGTTAAATTGAAAGCACAAATATGAAATCTTTTGTCAATATTCTTATAAGCCAAACCATAGCTCATACCGACACACCCCACATGTAATATGAAATGTGCACAGAAAAATTTAAAAAAAAATCAGGACTGGAAAGATGACTCTGTGGTTATGAACACTGGCTGCTTTTCCAGAGGACCTGGGTTTGATTCCCAGCACCTACATGACAGTTCATAACTATCAATAACTCTAGTTCTAGGAAAGCCTACACCATCTTCTAGCCTTTGTGGACATTGCACAGATGTGGTGCAGAGATACACATGCAGGAAAAACCACACATACACATTAAAAATACACAGTAAAAATAAAATAAAATTTCACTTAAAATATCCATATGTATATTGCATGTATCTGTATATAAAAACACACACAATGTGCTTTATTTTAGCTTAAATTTTAATAAAAATGCCATATACTCCTTGCACGGTTTACACTCAAAGCTCTGTACTGTACATTGAAACCCATCTAAATGTCTACTGAGTAGGATTTGTGATAACTCATAAGGAACACTGATGCCAGCCTCCAATATCCACGTGTGCTGGTAAGATCTAGGGCAGAAAAGAATATGCCGTGTGTGGCTGTATGGACATGGAGCCTGAGCATCTTTAGATACAAGTGCTTCATTGTTTTAGTTGACCACTAATATAAATTTTCCTGAGATTGAGACTACTTGTTAGCTATTTCAAGATGTAACATTTAATAGTGACATAACAGTTCTTTCAACACATGACCTATTATTTCATTTGTGGAAAGTTTCTTTTGCAGTTTGCAATATAAATGATTGGTAAGTCATCAGAATTACCTTCTGTGAGTGTTGCGGTTGCTGTTCACATGTCCCCTTCCTGTGCATCCTGGGGTGGGACACTTGAGCACATTCTCATGCATGGCAAGAACTAAGCACAAAATATCATGTTAAAGGTAAGAACAATTTACTATACATACATACACAACATATACACACATCATCAAATTTACTTTTCTATTTTACATTCAAATGACTTCAGATAGGTAGTCCACCATGGTTCTTCCTGGGATGAATTTGTACTGAACCAAAGCACCTTATTCCTTCAGAAAGGAAACCCGCAAAGATAGATCATGTCTAAACTGCTCTGACTGCCAAACAGTATTGACATAGATCCCCTCCCCCAAATGGTTCTGCTCACAGTCAATTGAGGAACTGTTCTGTATGCTTCTGGGGCCACACTCATGCTGGGACAGAGTCTGCTGCTTCTCTACCCTGAGAAACTCATCACTCCCACTTTTCCTTCTAAGTACATTTCTCTACGGCAGCAGAGAACTTATTTTTCCACACAACTCTTTCAATACTTTCCCTGTAAGCTGGAGGTCGGTGTATGTAGCCCTTTTTATTTCCTAAGTGGTGTTATTTTGCATCTATCCATCCACCCTCCCCTGCCAGATGACTACTGGGAAGAGTAAGACTAAGTGAAGCCTCAGAAGGCTGGACTGAGAAACTGCTAATGCTACAGTTAGCGTGGGCGAGAAAACTAGTGACTTGCCAAGTCATGACAGCTGGGAATCTTAAAGTGTCCCCACTTTCACCCATGGGGTAGACCAAGAACTGTCCCAATAACCAGATGAGAAATCATGTAACAGCCCAGTGTTCTCAGCTGGTCCTTCCCTTTCCTTCTACAGCCCAGGGCATTGAAGAACTATGGTAGGTATGAAGGAGGAAAGGCTGTTGTTGCCCTGGGGGGCTCAGATGTGACAAGGCATCCTGAGAGAATTCCAAGGAGCATGTGATCTCATGTTGAGGGCAGGTCAGGAGGTCACTGCATCTGAAATTACTATTCCTGAATTTTTCTAATACACTATGTTTTAAAAACAATAGCTAAACTGGGCACAGTAGAGGAAGAGGCAGGCCAGGGCTACATAAGCCAGACCTTATCTCAAAATCAGAAACAAACAAATACACACAAACACCTCACATGGTTACATGGAAATTGCTTAAAGAAACATGGAAATAGGTGATGTTTCCATTCCTAATTCTAACCAGAAGGAGCACAGGACAATCATGTGAGGCTGTCCTGGGTGTATGATGGCATAGGTATGTCCTCAGGATAAGTAATACTCACTTTCCAGAGGAACTCGCACTTTGTGGGGGCACCCGGAAAGACTGCGGTGGTGGGGATAGAGCCCAGTTACGTGCCCTGTGCCATCACAGCCAGGGATGGGGCACTTGGCCTCCCTCCTTTCAGGCCTTGGTGAATCTATAGAGAAATTGAATTGAGACACTCACATGGTGCTTCTTCCTCATCATTCAATAGAGTGGCCTTGCGGTGTCAATCACACTATTCAGTTTTGCCATCATAAACATTCTTCTTACGGTGCCTTTGAATAAAACCCTCAACTAAGACCCATGGAAGCAAAACGCATTTTTAGTTTTCTTGGATTCGTAAGCAAAGGCTGACACAGGGCAAGGGACTGTTAACAACAGAGATGATTTTAAGTTGTCATGTCACATATTATAGTTAACTCTACTACGAAAAAGTCACCATGTGCCAGAAGGTGAACATGCTCCTGAAAAGAAGAAAAGAAAAAAGAAAAGCAAGAAAGGAGAATTTATTTAACCTCAAGCTATCCTCTATTGAGAGAGTTTAGAAAAAGGCAGATTTAAAATTATAAGACAAAGAGCCCACCATACAGGCAGAAGGCCTCTCTGGCTTTGTCCTTGTGGGTCCCTGGCAGCAGGTGAATTTGGGGGTGGACCAGCTACTCACATAAAAGTTGAGCTTGCTTCCTGCAGAGCAGCTGATGGGAATCAATAGGCTATAACCTACACAACCAAGTGAAAAAATACAACAAAGCAAACAAACAAACAAAAAAACCCCAAGATTCTGCATCCTCTGAGGACTATTTCAACAGTATGTGAAGTGACCACACCCCCAAGATTCTGCATCCCGTGAGGACTATCTCAGCAGTATGTGAGGTGACCACAGAGGGAAGCTGTGGTCACTGCTGCAGAGATTCAGAGCTGAGGTGACGGAGAAGCCTTTGGAGGAAAATGTTCTAGTGGGGCATCTGAGGAGAGGGAAATGCAGAAAATGGAGCTTCCCAGACACCAGAGGACTCAGGACCTGTGAGGGTGTGACAGATGCCACAGGATAGGAGCCTGAGATGGGAAAAGTGAAGATAATCTCAGGAGTACTGGTACTCAGGGTGTTGAGGGCAAGAGAGGCTTATAAATGAATAATATAAATGAGTGCAGAATAGCAATGTGGATGAGGTTGGCACTGACATTCTCAGACATATACACATACTTGCATAGGTACACACACTTGCATAGATACACACACACACACACACACACACACACACACACGAACACATGTATATGTATGCACCTGTGCAAACACACACATGTGCATACACATATGCATACACATTCACATCCATGTGCATACATGCACATACACACATGCACACATGTACATTCATATAACACATACACATCCATACATGTATGGCCAAGATGCTAATTAAACTTGACACAGAAATGCAATCTTATGGTCCAGACTGCCCAAAATTGTGCTCAGGATACTGATCAGGAAAAATTGTGTATTCATGTGTATTTGTGTGTGTGTGTGTGTGTGTGTGTGTGTGTGTGTGCGCGCGCGCGCACAGCGCGCGCGCGTGTGTTGGTCAGAAAACTAGAAGTATGTGAGTCCTCAGAGAAAGAAGCAAAACAGCCTTCATAAGGGATATGCAACTCTCAATGTGGACCATCAAGAATACTGAGCAAACTTGAGGCCCCATGGTAACAATTGGTAATCTACAAGACCCTGCTCATAAAGCTGCTGGCTTGGAGTAGGAGGAAAGGGCCTATCATGTGGGGATGGAAAGGCCATACCCTTCTGCTCTAAGGAAACCACCCAGAACAGGCCACTGACATGGAATGTGTCAGAAATCTCCATGGAACTACATTGCATGAGCAGACATGTCCCTATGATACCAAATCACTCCAGTTGTTAGATTACAAGCAGTCCTAGGCAGATGGGGCACAGCAGGCTGTGTGTAATCTAATTACATGAGGGCATGGTTTCAGTAAAGAAGGAGGGGCTGAGGATCCTCCAGGTTGTAGCCAGCACTGACAGTCCAGGACAAGTCAGGATGCTGAAAATTGAGTGCTCAAGTACACAGAGAACAACCAAGGACAGGGATGCCCAGGAAACAGCTTTGTTAAGTAAAGATAAGATTTAACTAAAATGACTGATGTGGGGGGATGCTCCTTTCTGTACTCTGTAAGAGAAAAAGAGTATATTAAGATTGTGATTTGTATGACTTTGTGCATACAAGTTTTACTTAACAGTAGTATAATGCCAAATTTCAAGTCCATTTGGGCACATAAGACCTGTATGCCACTGGTCAAAGTCTTCAATGTTTGATAGAAATTAGCTGAGGGGTTTGACACCATCGCAAAGTGCCACTCACAGAGAGGAGATAAACTACGGTGTCTGTTTTGATGTGCTTCGTCTCTTGGATCTCGTCCACATGACACCACATTTCTAAGCACTGACAGGGCTGGCGGTGAGCACTTACCCTCTTCAGTACACTGTGTATCTGAGTGAAGCCAGAAAGGGTGTTGGAGATAACGGGGCTGGCACCTGCCCAGGTGGGGCCCACTGACAGTCCACCGTGCACCTTTGTCTGCACCTCTCTCCTGGGCCTCCCAAAACAAAGCTGCAGATGAAATGCTCTGGAGGGCAGAACCTGTTTGCATGATAAGAAACCCGAGCACAGGCTCAGGGCAGCTGCTCAGCCTGCCTCTTCTTTCATTTTCTTTGTATAGCACTACACAATGAGCGGACTTCATCCTCCAGTGCTGCTGTGTCCTGGTTTGCCTGGGACAATCCTCCGTCATACCAAGCAGACTTGCCCCATTGTTCCTCTTGCTCCTCTTACTTGACAGGTGCCACAGGATAGGTAGTTACACTGGAGCCTCATCTGCAAATGTTCCGTGGCGAGTTCCACAAACTTACTGTCCCACTAAAGCAATGCCTGGCTTGTGTCATTACTATACTGGAAGTCTGAATCTGACTTGACCCTGGACATAACCCATGTTTCTCTGGGCACCTGTGGACTACTGGGACAGCCACTCACAAACAGTACAGGCTGCGAGTGTGAGAACAGGCTTAGTCCTCCACCAGGGAAGATGTGTCACGCCCCTGATGTTGGAAAAGCAATCTAAGGTCTTCCCCAAGCACATTTCCTCTGACAATTTAAGTTCGATCCAGCTGTCTGTGGGCTTCCATGGGCAAGCTGGGAAAGCTCCATCTTACAAATATATTAACACCTGGTTTACTCATAAGAAGGCTCAGAACATCCTGCCTGGTCTACAAGTGACTTGATGTCTGTCATTTTGAAGCTTGAAAGCAGCTTCATAATCCCACAACAAAGGGTAGAAAGAAAAATTAAATTATAGGCTTGATTTCTCTAATAAAATAAGTTAAAGTCTTCTGAAAATGTCCAATCAAGCACTGTTAAAAGGTAGGTATGGTGGGATTATGAAGAGCTAATTCAATGAGAAAATCAGAAGGGATAAAGGTTTCAGGTGTTAAGACAGTATAGCACCCATAGACTCTAAGCTAACAGTAACCAGAAGAGTAGCTGCAAAGTAAGAAACGGCATATTTTATGATTACAAATTGATTTTTAAATTACATTAAGTTGTCAAATGGCTAATTTAGAAGGAATAGGCACATTTAACATTTTCAAACTCTAAATCAACTTTCCTCCTACAATGAATATAAAAATGAACTTACGTTTATTGTTAAAGATTTGTCTTCCACTGGCATCAGTAACCTTGGTTTGTCTCCGTTCCTTCACCAGGTGGTCCAGGAAAAAGCGGTCCAGCTCCTTGTAGGTATGATGGAAGACAGAACCACGTTCAGCCTGTAGAGCAATAGCCTGCTCCAGCAAACTCAGGTTCCCCTTCGCTTTCTCCATTTCTCCAGGCTCCTCTGAAACTGGGACCAGGCTCTCACCATCTTCAGCCTCTGGGAACGAAGGCTGTGCTTTGACAGCCAAGGGTTCCATGTGGGAGTTCTGTGGCTCTCTACCATCAATATCAGAACCACACCTGTTCTCACAAGGGGTAAATTTGTCACCTTCAGCTTTTATCTCAGAAACCTCCAACAGGTCCTTTTTATTGTATGTCAGCTTGTGTCTGTGGGCTCCGTGAGGGTCAGTGTCTTCTGATGAATTGGAGCCACTGCCCCACCCATTCTCTGCACTGTCAGAGTCACTTTCACTATCACCAGAAGAGCAGAAAGGTGGCTGGGAACTATGGACTTTGTCTCTTCCATCCTCTGAATGAATCATAAAGCATTCATCTGCCTCATCACTCTCTGCTTTTAAAGACTGGATGCCACTGTCATTTAAGTTCTCATTTATGGTCTGCATAGTCACACTTTCTTCAAATTTGCCTAAGTGCATTAGAGATTTAACCATGAGCTCTGGATAACACATGTATTGGTCTTCCTTCTGGAGTGAGTTTTCTTGTGCAGGTGAATGAAGGGTCTCATCCATGGGCTTTACCATGATTCCCTCTACAAAAAAAAGAAAACAGATGTTGGGAAAAAAATATTTAAAGGGCCTGGGTATAGTGGCAGGAGCCTATGATCCCAATACTTAGGAATCAGAGGTAAGAGGCTAGCAAGTTCAAGGGTAGTCTGGACCACAAGTGAGATTCCTACCTCTAAAAAGTAACCAATTAACCAAACAAGAAGTCAAAAGTACTTTAAGGAGCTTGTATAACTATTCATATACATATGACTTTATATACACATGTATATGTATAAATCTGCATGTATATGTACACAGATACTGGTATGCCTACAAAATATGCATAATGTGTAATGTCTATTAATTTTACAAACATTGATGAGAAAAATACAAATGAAATAAGTTAAGTTTAGTGCTTCTGTATCTTTTGCATGTGAAGAGCTAAGTTCTTTTAGGGTACTGTCATGACTGAAGTTGGTACTTCGGCAACACAGCACCACACATGAGGTTCCTGCTGTTACACCCTCTTACATTCCTACATCTTAGCAGCCAGGAGGAACTTGAATGTGCAAGCTACACACTGCAGAAAAATGTTCATCAAATTTCTCTTGATCATGGCAAGTATTTTTAGGGATTATTTGAATTCTATTTGCTGTAGTTTCTCAGAAATAGTCTCAGCTTTTATGTGATGTTAACAAAGATACAAAGACCACTACACAGATTGTGACAGAGGTACTCTGAAGCTCTCAAATCTTTCTGCTCACTTTTTGGTGTCACCTTACAATTCTATATTCACGGAAACATAAATGGGAAAATATCAGGCTTAAATATTTTAAATAGTAATACATTTTCTTGTCTGACATGTGCATGTATTTGTGTTATAAAGTAAAGGAGATGAGGTAGACTTGGTTTGAGGGTGTCAAATATGAGCAATTTGGGTCCTGTGACTAAGAGCAGACCTCCAAACGCCCAGGCCAGTCCAAAGCAGCTGTCAATACCACCCCTTTACTTGTCTTGTTGCATGTATATATGAATGTATGGTATATATGCATGTATGCATGATGTATGTATGGTCAGTTCACCAAAGATACCCCAATGTAAACTGTCCAAATGAGCATATGGATTCTCAGTGCACACCATTTGTGAAATGGATCAAACAGCCCACCATGAGTCTGCTAACATCCACCAGAACAACAACAACAACAACAACAACAAAAAAAAATCAAACAAAAAAAACAACCATTCCTACATTTCAAAGACAGGTGGGGGATGGGAAACACAAAATGATAAGCCCCCTTAAATACTGTCAAAGACACCAAGTGAAGTGCATTCTGTGTTAATAAACATCTTCGGAGGAAAGTACAGCCATCAGCATGAAGCTGTGGGAGAGGATGTCTGTTTGGAAGACAATGTGCAGCTTTTTTTGTCTCATTCAATTTTTTTATAAACATTGTCTCTGACAAGGACACTCAAAAATACATCTCCATCATCTTCCTTTCTGGTAATTATCTCCCTAAATCAACACTGGACTGCCAGGATCAAGTAAATATTGCCATAGTAACTAAAAGCATTTTTGGATGCAGAGAAGAATTCAGTCACAACACTAGCCCCTGTAAATAATGCTGATTATAGGGTGCAGTCTTTTGTTGGGATCTATTCAACACAAACTGAAAAATTTAACATTTCAGTTCCTAGAAAAGAGGCCGGATAAACAAGCACATAACATTGATAGGATGGGCCTATCCTCTCCTGAATCTGTATCAGAGCAACTCCAGCTTTAAATAATATATTAAACATAGTCTAAAATGCAAATGAAGTTTTTCTCAATATCACAGTTGGCTATTAAGAGAAAGTGTAAAGGGTTATGATAATTTTAAAGTATTATGAACTACAGAAAACAAATAAAAAGCGTTTTCAGTGAATATGCTCAATTCATTGAACTATTCTCTCACTCCACTTAACTACCCACATGTGTACAATAATGATTTATAGACATTATACCTCATTATGCATATTTGGGCTGTGTTAGAGTGCTAACAAAAGCTCTAGAAAGCAACAATTACCTCTGTTGCTTAGCTACATAGTTTAAAATATTCCTATTAAGTGCAGATCACCAGAGAGGCGGAGTGACGAACTCACACATGTGCGCGACAATGCACTTCGTTGAGTGACTGCCAACTGCTTACATTTTGGGTCATTTCCAGTTTACATCATTGTTTGGTTCAACTGTGTGTTATATGCTAAAAGAAAATATTTATTAATTGTTCTTCAGAAAGAGAGAAACCCCAAGCCAGGGGTACCCACACTGTCACACACACTGGTTTCTAGGGATAGTCTAAACCACAAATCAACATTCCTTTTTCAGAAAAGCCTTCCCAGATTTCACTGTGGGCATGAGAAAAACCCTAAGTTAGCATTTGACATGACAGATCTGAGACAAGGTGCTGTTTCTCTCAGCCCTGCCACTGGCTCTCTCTTTTCTTTACTCTGCAGTATTATTTTTCTGAAGAGTAGTAAGGTCTGTTGCAGAGGCGTGGAGTTTGAGCTCTGTTGTTAGTGTCTATGCTTGCTGGACAGGCTATTCAGCCCATCAGAGCCCGGAGTTTGCATTTGCACTGTGGGGACAGCAGCCCAGCCTGTGCATTACTGCAGAGATCGCAGGAGCACACAACAGGCACTTCAGTAAATGATGGCTTCCTCCTGCTCCTCAGCTGCTGTTTTCAAAGACTAACATCAGGGGACTAGGGGGCACCTCAACATGAACAACAGGGTTGGCCTACTTTCATCAGTAGAAGTCATTCCTAAGGAACATTGGAGGCCACAGAGAGGAAAGCTCAGCAAGGTGACCGCATAGGCCTTTGAGGACTGCAGCACAGACTGGTATCTGCCCCTCAGAGCTAGAAGCTGGGGCACAATACACAAATATGTGAGGTCTAGAGACTACATATGCCACTGGCTAGGCACCATCTGCTTATATGACTCTAGTCAGCTCTTGCTTTCTGGAGCCTGGGTTTTCATCTTCAGAATGAGGACAGGCCAATGACTAGATGAACCTGCAACCCTTCTTTGGACAATGAATGTGATGTGCCTAGTGTAGTGCCCCATTCTTTATTTCACAATACTACAAAGTGCTTTCCAGTCCATCTCACAGAGGTCTCCCAGGGCTTGCTTAAGACCACACAGCTATTAAGTAGAGGGCTGAGTCCAGACCAAGGGCCATATGGCTTGAGGCTTGTATCCTTGTTTCTGTTACATACTACAAGTATCCCACAGCCTAGAAAGCCTTACTAGCTAAGATGTCTCATGTTACAGAGTCATTCTTAGGAGAAGACACTAAGAATATTAATAGCCAAACACTTTTCCAAATTGAAATCTTTTCCATAATAAATTTATAGTAAGACACTTGAATCTACTTCCAGTTAACTTAGGCTGGAAAGAACAATGATCCTTAAATTATTGGTCAAAATATGCAATTACAAAACCACAAAACTCTCATACAACCCAGACCTTAACTTTGCTAGTATCACAAAGATGGCAAATTGAGAACCCTAGAGTCAATTCCCAGCAGGGAACAGGCTGGCAGTTCTAGAAATGGCCTAAGCCTTTCTCTGGCCTGTGTGAACTTCCAAGCATGTTTGGTGGGAAGGGGCTTTGGCTGGGAAACTTTCTTTTGTGTAGAATTTTTAAAGAAAAAGGGTTTGGTCTGGTATATAAAAGCTCATTTATTTCTTTATTTCCTGACTACAAACCAGGTTTCCATGATGAGTGGTTGGTAATCCTATATATAGTTAGTGAATTTTCACCTCTCTCTCTCTCTCTCTCTCTCTCTCTCTCTCTCTCTCTCTCTCTCTCTCTCTCTCTCCTCTGAAAAACACCACTGATTTTGGAATGAGCTCTTTAGTGTGACTCAGTTTTATGGACATTGAGTTCAGTTCTGTTTCTGTAACCAGTGAGGACACTTATACAGGTAAACTCATTTATTAGAACTTTTGAATGTGAAATTTTGGCAGGAAAAAAAAATAGAAAAATGAATTTATTTTCTAAAATTCTGAGCCTGGAGTGATTTGTTCTTTATTTTTTTATTGAAGGTGACATATTAAAAGGATAATTTCATCTCCTAGAAACTTCTGTGTTTCAGGCAGGCATTCCCAGGTTCTAAGCATATGGACCATGCTACTGGGAACTCCACAACTGGTATACTTTGAACTCATGATGACTCTCATTTTCTGTCTGTTCCAGGAGTCTGAGCTAGTCTTTCTTCCTGGTGTTCACCTCCCCATGGGGGAAAGGATTTCTAACTACCTACCGTAGTGCCCACATGTAGCTTTTTGGAGTCAGGTTAGAGTGTGGAGTAAAGTTTGGGCCATAAAAAGGAATGAAACACAGGATTCAAAAGCATGACCTTAGCCTTCATGAGTCCTTTATACTCTCATTATCTGAGCAGTATAGCTGAAGCTATACCTAGACACACTCATGTTAAGGCAAAACTAATGAGGTGCCTGGAATAGAGGAGCATTGAAATTAGGTGCGCTTCTGTTGAACCGAGCGCTAGCCTTCGCCACCTCTCCCTCTGTGCCTGTGCTTAAAATTCTGCAGAAGCTGAAGGCAAGTTAAAATCTTTTCTCTGTCGACCTAGGCTAGAAACATTTGTGACCTGTCATCTTTAGAAGTTGCAACTTCATGTAGACATTGTGAGAACTCTGCCCAGTATGCACTCTGAGGGGAATATGGGCAAGGAGAACTGAGCCTACAGGGCACAGCTAACTGGGATAGAGTTATTTTGCTTGTTCTTTAGATGGTCTACTAAGTGCTTTCTCTCTAGTCTGCAATCTGTGCTACTTTCAGAATTAACTCTCCTTGGTCTTTAGTAATTTCATCTGTAAAACCAAGACCAGGTTTCTACACACTGTGTGACATTGTAAAATGGACTAAATGGTACCATTGAAAGTGTCTGAAATACATAAAGAGTGGAAAATTAATCATCACCATGGTGATTCCAACATCACTATCAGTAGTAGCTCTAATATTAACTGCAACAATTAGCCTTTGTAAGCCTGCAAATAGATGTCTATAAGTG
This sequence comes from Peromyscus californicus insignis, assembly GCF_007827085.1. Classification (NCBI taxonomy): domain Eukaryota; kingdom Metazoa; phylum Chordata; class Mammalia; order Rodentia; family Cricetidae; genus Peromyscus; species Peromyscus californicus. The sequence goes on from NW_026294573.1 coordinate 135,051,806, forward strand.
CTTACGACTGAATATTTTACTGCATATATTTGAACAATATTCACTTAATTGATAATAAGCATTTATGATGATCAACTTGTTAGAGCAGAAGGTGGGAGGTCTGTAGACCTAATAAAGCCTTTGGCTCATGGACAAGCTGCATGGATAGACCTCAAATCCATAATGGTCTAAGAACTTGTGCTAAGATCAAGTTCCATCTGTCATGTCTATGAATCAATATATAAAAGTGGAAACAGAAAAAGTTAGATGATTACAATTTAAATATGAGCCCTGATACTTAAAATCATATACTAAATTTGAGAAAGCCTAAAAACATCATTATCCATGTACAAATCAGAAGACAACCACAGAATCTTCAATACTTAGCCAAGATAATGAAGATTCTCTGACCTGAAACTTGTCTTCAGTCAATATGTTTTTATACCTTTAAAAATAATATTTAGAGGTATTTATAGAATTCTACTTATAAATATATGATTTATAAATATTACTACCTTATATTTGTTTAAGTTTTCAAGTAAATCATTTACTTATTATTATTATTATATATTGATTCCCTAAATGTCACATTCAGTAAAGGGTATATAGTCAATAGGATATGTGCATGTCTAATTCTAGTCTTTATTAGTCAAGCCTTATATCTTAAAATTTTCATATGTTTTTGAGATTTTTGCATGTCTTACACCTTAGTCTCATGCACAAACCAATCAATGGCACTTCAACTCCTGGATGCAAGTGATTGCCAGCAACTGAGAACTGGGAAGACATAAACTCTAAGTCCTTATAGCAGTAGCTACATTTCACTCATCCTGTAAAGGATGTCTGAAGAGTGAGCAACGAATTGAAATACTGTATTATAAAGATAAGCTTAAAGGGTTTATTTTATAAATAAGAGCACAGAGGTATCTTTTCTATTATTCTCCCACTGAAGAAGCCTCAAGGGTAATAACCTTAGGTCACTTCTATAATCTATTGCTCTAGGTATTATTTTAAATATGTAAAAATATTAATATTACAGAACACTTACATTGAGTCATACTATTACTATTATATTTTGGGGCTAAATAATGCTATACATATTCATAAAAATATGTGTTAATGTTTTAGCTGTATATATAGACAACAAATATGTGTGTGTATACATATCATTAATGAACATTACATTGACCTTTATCATTGGAAAGTTATCTTAAATCTTAAATATGTCCTATAATTTGAAGGATTCTTTTAAAAATTAGCTATCTACTCAGACAGACTCTTTAGCTTTAAGGCTTAGTGTCTTCTACTTTCTACACAAAGAGGCATATGATGGGAATGTCGTTCTGTATGCTGTGAATATACGTTGTTCTGACTGGTTAATAAATAAAGCCATTTGGCCTATGGCAAGGCAGCTTAGAGGCAGGCAGAAAATCCAAACAGATAGAGAGGAAGAGAAAGAAGAGGCAGAGGAGACACTGCCAGCTGCTGCCATGAGAAGCAAGATGTAAAAGTACTGGTAAGACACAAGCCACGTGGCAAAGTATAGATCTATAGAAATGGGTTATAACTTAAGATATAAGAACTAGGTAGCAAGAAGCTTGCCATGGCCATAGTTTAAAAATAATATTAGCCTATGTGTGTTTATTTGGGTCCAAGTAGCTTCAGGACCTGCGGGTAAGAGAGAATTGTCCTGACTGTGGGCCAGGAGGGGCATACAAAAACTTCAGCTACAGGCATAACTCAACCATTACTTGAAGTGAGTCCAGGCCATAGTCAAGCTGTGTCTATAGATCCTAAATTGAATCTGATTAAAACAAATAGCACCTTAATAAGTGAATATTGAGTGAAACAAGTGTTTGGTTTTTTTTGTTTCCAAAGCCAAATATACTTTAACGGCCACAGTAACTATATATTCTCCACAGACTAGGAATGACTTTTGGTGACAGGAATATATAAAGTTTGGGCCATGCCTTTTTGCTACCTGCAGTGGAGTGATCATTCGTTTCTAAGAGGCCATCATCCTCATTCCTGCTGTCTGGGTTTCCTTTGCAGTCCATGTCTGGGCTGTAGTGTCGGGGTTTCATTAATAGAGATTTCCTCTTGTTAACTGGCACTCCCAGTGCCTGCTCTTCAGCTCTCCTCTTCTTTGCCATAGAGCAATCATATGCAGCCCTGGAGTGAGCAGAGCAGGGCAGATAAAGAAAACAGTAAAATACACTCGCTGCTGCTTAACATTTGACTTTCACCAAGTCTAACTTAAAGCACCTGGGACCAGGAGTTAGGGTTCATCATTAATGCTAACAGTCTCGCTGAGAACTGTACTTCACTGTCCATCAGGAATATTTAAAAACTCACCCTTAATACTGAGTAAGCATATGCTAATCTATGTTTCACTTCATTACATACCGGGGAAGTGAAATAAGACTTGAACCAGGTTGCAAGCCCCAAGAAACAGCTAATGTGAAAAATACACCACCAGGTACAGAGAATGTGTAGTATGATTAAACCATGGGTACTCAAATAGTAACAAAACACTGAAATTGCTTGTCTGTGCCATACTCATGCCTAAAATTTGAGATACCCCAGGTCTTGGGCCCTGATTTGACTGAAAGAGCAATCAAGCAAGAGAACAAGCTATGGACATTCAATCAACCCATCTCCAGTGACACAAAAATGTGAAGAGTTGTTACACAGAAATGTACCTTTGGATTCCCACTCATTTGGCACACATACAAACAAACAATAGGAGAATAAATAAGATTTGATTTCACAAAAATGACCAACAGTTTATCCTTATTCCTGTTCTCACATGGTTCTGTTTGGAAATGCTCCCAAGGGAGTACCTTTCAACACAGGTTTCCTATATGCACCTCACACAGAATTAATGCAGCAGATTACTGTGTGAAGTTAAGAGAATCACTCTCCTGGCAAGATCTGTGATGATCAGAGGATTTTGACAGTGAATCTATGACAGATATTGTTAAATGCTATTTGAAGATGAATGAATGAAAAAATCCAAGAGAAAGAATTCTGGAAACAGAGAAACAGTTTACTAACTCAGCTCTGAAAAAAATCTTGGTAATACTAACTGGTCAGAAGCCCCTTTTCCGCTCTAACAGGAACACTATACAGAGATGGTGACAGTGACATGTTCAGGAAAACAATTCTGTGAAGTCAGATACACATTCTTAAATATAAAAAAGTAGATGCAGAAACTTCCAAGGGAGGGAACAGAAAAAAGAAAAAAAAACTTGGAAGGGGAGAGGGGTAATAGTTACAATCTCATAAAAAATGGAAACAAGAGAACTAAAAATTCAGAAAGGAAGAAATGAGTGATTTTTCCTAAGTAAACTAATGAGTTTTCACAGATTTGAACCCAGGTTTAAAGTGAACAAGTACAGGAAATGCAGGAAAGGAAAGGAAACATGACCAGATGGTAGTAAGGGCCCCAGACATTTTGGTAAGAGGGCCTACAGAAGGTGGAGAACTACGTGGACTGAAACTACTGGTCTGGGAAAGCACAGGACTGCACACCATGCTGATATAAACATAAAGGACTTAGCATACAGAAGTGCCCTTACACCCACCGTCCTAATAATCAGCTCACAGTTGAAGGACAGGTCAAAGACATGAAGATGAGGTAAGAGATGATAGATATGTGAAGAGAGTTCATGAAATTCTCAATATTTCTGTTGCAGAATATTATTTTAAGGTGTGTTACTTTTGTTCATATTGCATTTGTTTAACTCTGTGAATATGTGTTACTGTGCCTCTGCAAAACACCTGATGGTCTAATAAATACCTTAATGGCCAATAGTGAGGCAGGAGAAAGGATAGGTGGGACTGGCAGGCAGAGAGTATATATAGGAGAAAACTGGAAAGGGAGATCTAGGAATGAGAGAGGAAGGAGGAAGACTCCAGGGGCCAACCACCTAGCTACACAGCAAATCAGAAGTAAGAGAATGGAAAAAGCCCAGAGGCAAAAGGTAGATGGGATAATTAAAGTTAAGAAAAGCTAGCAAGAAACTAAGCCAAGATAAGGCTGGGCATTCATAAGTAATAATAAGCCTCTGTGTGTGTGATTTATTTGGGAGTTGGGTTGTGGGCCTCCTAAGAAAGACTAAAAAAACCCCAAATAACACATTTCAAAATCAAATGAACTTCCACACCTTTCTCCCCCAAAAATCTCAGAAAATATTCAGGTAAAGTTGCTAAGACCTTCTCAGGACGTAGGACAATTTGTAGAAAGTAGGAGAGACTCTTCTGCAGTTCAGACATTAAAAGAAGAGACAGAAAATGAATTTTAAGAATTTGAGTGATTTAAATTAGTGTAAAGAAGAAGCTAACAAAACATATTAAAATGAAGATTTAATCAGGAAGACTCCTAATTTAATTCCTTTGTAGAAATATCCAGAAATTGGATTGGTGAAGCAATAGTAACTCTATTTTTGAGGAATTGTCATATTGATTTGAATGTTATATGTAGCAATATTTATAATGACCAATCTGTGGAAACACCTCAACATCCATGGCAGATGAATGGACAAAGAAAATGTTTTATACATACAATATGTACAATTCAACTTTAAACAAGAAAGAAATATTGTCATATTTATCAACTTGAAGACATGTATTACACTATGTAAAATAAATCATAGATTCAGAGAGAAAAATGTTCATGATTTCTCTTACAGATGAGGAACACAAGAGAGGTAAACTTTAGAATCAAAGAAATAGTGGTTGTCTTGACTGACCAGGGAATTATTCCCCCATTAGCTAGCTTTTATAGTGCCAAAAGTTTCTACACAGGCTGCTGGGAGATAAAAGGCGTCAGTGGTTTGTCCTAGTCCCTGTCCAGCAAGACATGCCCACTGTTGCAACAGTGGTATGAATATTATAGGAACAACTAACCATATGAGGTCTGCTCCACAGAAGAGATTTCATGCCTGGTACTATAAATCTGGTCAAAATCCCGTGACTTGGGAGATCACAGGCCCTAGTGGGGAAACTATTGTTACTATGTTAAGTAGTTATGCTGTCAAATTGTCTTCTGAATATTTGTTTACACCCATAGTACTCAACTTTGGTCAGGGAAGCTTATTTTTTTTTTTCAGTGGGTAACAGTTAATTAAGGAACTCAAAATTCACCAAAGAATCAAGCATAAGTAACTGTGAGAGCTCAGCTGTGGATGAATCATTTATATTAACCTCTCCTATCCAAAGTCCAAGGATCATCACTGAAGAAGGAATGGAAAGAATGTAAAAGCTAGTGGATGAGGAAGAAAGCTGTGAAATATTGACTTCTAGACAGGACATGGCTATTGCATATATCAACTTACAGCAGCTGTGGTTACTTGCACAAGACCTGCACAATATGAAGTCAGTCGAATTTCCAGTTTGAATGGGAGGAAGTATCACAGAGGCCTCACCCTTGTGGGAGCAGCCATTGGAAGCTAGTGGTTGTTGAGGGAGGGGCAGTCACTCTCCTTTGGGGACATGGTTGTTAATAGGTTAGTCAATGGCCCAGTGGATGGCCCCATTCATATATACTTGGGAACTACTGACTGGACTTGGGGTCATTAATAACAGTAACAACAAAGTAAGGACTTAAGTTGGAAGATGGAATGGGGGCAGTAGGAGGAGTTGGAGAGAGTTAGTGGTGGATGTGCATGATCAAAATAAATTATGTAAGATGTATGAAGACTTTAAAGAATAAATAAAATATTATAATAAGTAATAGTGGTTGCTAGGTGTTGAAGGATGGAAGTAGAGAATTGCCAATAAATAGATACAAAAGTTTAATTGAACAAAATCCAAAAACACAACTTTTTCAGGTCAACAATATGTGTCACACATTTACAAATGTGTTTAAAAAGGTGAATCCTATGTGAAACAGCACTGTAATCATAACATTTAAGAAGATAAAGGTGGTGGAGGAAAGAGATTTGATGGCACCAGCAGCCATTCATCATGTTCTAGTTAGGAAGGGCAAATCAGCAGGGAAACTATCATTTCTTTCTTTAATGATGGGGGATCCACACATGCTGCTAGTCCTTCAGACTTTATCTTTTTAAATAGCATCATATCCCATTACTCATTTACACAGAAAGTAGCATTCCACAAACAAGCAAGCAAAACCACTCACTGGTGGGACTGACAGTTGGATCCAGTGTGTAGGGGCTCACAGCTTATTTTATCCTCTGTATTTACAAACCAGATCAATAGATTTGGACAAATTCTGTATGAAGTGATTATGTACAGGGACAGAATTCTCTGACTGAAGGGAAAGTGATTGACACAGGGCTTTGGCTAGTGATTTTCAGGTGCACTCACATGGCAACTGTTTTATCTAGTGATGATATTGAGCTGCAGAATTTTAAAAAACAACATGGCAAGGATTGGGCAGACAGCTCTTCAGCTATGAGCAGGTGCTGCTCAGGAACCAAATTCAGCCCCTAGTGCCCACATCAGACTGCTTACAGCTGCATATAGCTCCAGCTTCAAGAGATCAGAGACTTGCAATGCACTGGCCCCTGCTTTCACACACGTACACACTCACACCCAAAAATACACATATAAACACAATTAGGTTCACATAAATATTTAAAAAGGTAAAATCTGATTATGACCTAAATTGGAGAAGTAGCTTGGTACTTAAGAGATGGCTATCAATGGTGATGAAAATCAAGCTCAATATTTGGATCAAATAATACTTTTGCAAGTGTAAGATGAAGAGCAATATAAATGTTTTTAAAATCAAAAGTATGAATTTATGCTTTCTCAATAATGTTTATGCCCATTGACAAATACCAAATATTATTCTCAGTTTTGATCAGAGAAGCTTCTCTTTGAACAGTGGCAAATACAAAGACTCGTGGCTGTTCAGAGTGCTGAGAATAGTGAGCACTCAGTTCTAAACAGGACATTTATATCACCCCCCTGTAAGGCTCAGGGAATACTATACTGGATATGGATAGAAAGAATGCATGAGCTGGATCATAAGGGGACTGTGAAATACTACCTTCATTGCATGACAGTCATTGGAACCTGTTCTCACAACAGTGGAGTTTGCCTGCACTGGGCCTGTACAAGACTGACCTGTCAAGGACAGAGAATTGGCTCATGGGCCATATCCCTCCCTGAGGCATTACTGACTATTTAGAGATATTAGGGAGGGGAGATCATTGTTTTCAGTTGTGTTCCTATAGGTGACCTAGCAGACCTCAGTGATAGTTCTGCACCCACAGCAGACAGTGCTGGTTAAACTCACTGGGTCCCAAAACAAAAAGACATGGATGTGGAAAAGAGACTTATAGGGAGAGTTGGAATGACGGGGTGGAAGGGAGAGATAAGACAAGAGGGTAGAGTAAGAATGATCAGATACATATAGACAAGTATGAAACTACTGAAGAACAAATTTAATTAATTAAAAAGTACAGGTTTAGATTTATCTTCTATTAAGGGTATTGAAATAGATTGAGTAATCCTGGCTGTGTAACCTGTCATAAACTGTTGGACCTTTTGGAACATTAAATTTCCCATGTTTAAAATGGGAGGATGATTTCTATATTACATGTTAAGGACTAAGAAAATAGTATCAGTGCTGACAAACCAGGTCAAGACAGAGTTTTGTGGCTCCCAATTTAGTGCTCCTTGTGTTCCACCGGCACCAGCCAATGCTGCCACTTTCCAGCACTCTGCAGACTATGAATGCACACATGTCTATGACAGCATTCTATTTTTCACTTTTTATTTACATTTACAAAAATTAGGTTTACATATAACATTTGCTTTAAACCTCACATTCTGTGCATTTCTCTATTGCAAAGCACTTACAGCCCAGGCAGCATTTGGAGCTAAAATGAAAGGCTTTATAATAAATATTACCCTTTGTGTGTGCATAGAAAATGGTCCCTTTCTAGTTTTCCCTGAGGGCACACTATTTTGGCTTTATTGTGACACTTCACTGTGACACTGCAATGAGGGAAAGCCATGCTTTACATGTCATGGAGAGAAATGCCACAAAATGCTAACATATCTTCTCAAGGTTGCCAGAAATCATTTCCACTGGGCTATGTTTTCCCATCTGCAGAGCTTTGAAATGTAAAGAAAATAAATGAGCTCTATTATCTATATTTTTCTAGCAGATGAGAAAGAAACAGAAAAAATACAGTCAGCACTGCATTTATTGTTCTGTTCAATCAAATTGTTGCTCTAGACACCCAGAGCCCCCAGGGGGCTTAATCAATCACCAAACACTTTAAACATCATATTTTGGGTTTTGATTTTATTAAACTAACTTCATAGGATCCGTATTTACCTCTGAGAACTTTTGGGTTTACAATCCTGAGAGACTCCATTTAGATATTGGAATTCCAATTTGAAATGCTATTATTTGTGTGACATATACCTGAGTTTCTAACTCACTCAGACAAGCCACACAGAGAGAGTTCACAAGAGAATCACCTAAGGATGATTTCTCTAAGTTAAATTTGTGAAAACCTCAGTCTTCAGAAAACCTGAGTTCACAAGAGCAGCCACTGTGTGTTTTGTAGTCTATTTCAATAGTAAACTATTCTTACCGTAAGCTAGAAGATGTTAACTCAAAACTACAGATCCAGAAATACATTCATTCTGAGCCCTCACAAATGAATGAAATAGAAACTTCCGCATGCAAGGAAACCATTTACATGCTCCAACATTTTCATGGAGAATTCAGGGCAAGACTTCCTATGAACTCCACAGACCCACCGACTAGGGCCGAGACATAGGTATCTGTATTAAGACTAAGAAGGGACCCCAGCCACTTCCTGAGACTTAGAGACCTGCCCCCAGCTCCCATCCTGCCCTGGACTTCCCGTCTGGACAAGAGCTCCCATTGTGCCCCGGATTTCCCATTTGGACAAGAGAGCTCCCATCTGGACAAAAGAGAGAGACTCCCTGAATCTGTCAGCTCTGTCTGAACCAAGTGCGCTGATAAGACCAAGAACGAACCACAAGGAGATGGGCAGACATCAAGGCAGAAGTACATACAACAAAATGAAGAGCAATACAGCATCACCATAACCTAGCCCTCCTCCAACATCTAGACCTGAACATCAAAAATTGGAAGAAGCAGAAGAAAACAGCCTTATGAATAACATCATGAAGAAGGTAGAGGCTTGTATAGAGGAAAAGACAAAAAAAAATGGGAAGAACACTATAAAAAACTAGAGGAAAGGACAAATAAAGTAGAAGAAAACAATAAAGTCCTAGAAGAAAACAATAAAGCACTGAAAGAAAATCATGAAAAAGCAATGAAACAAATGAAGGAAACAGTCAAAGACCTGAAAAGGGAAATAGAAAAAATGAAGAAGACACAAACAGAGGGAATACTGGAAATAGAAAATCTGAGTAAATGATCGGGAACTTCAGATGCAAGTATAACCAACAGAATGCAAGAGATGGAAGAGAGGATCTCTGGCGTTGAAGATACGGTAGAAGAAATACATTCATCACTCAAAGAAAACACTAAAGCCAACAAAGTCATGAACCAAAATGTCCAAGAAATTTGGGACACCATGAAAAGACCAAATCTATGAATAATAGGGATAGAAGAAGGAGAAGAATATCAACTCAAAGGCACAGAAAACATATTCAACAAGATCATAGAAGAAAACTTTCCTAATTTAAAGAGGGAAATGCCTATGAATATACAAGAAGCCTATACAACACTAAACAGACTAGACCCCCCCAAAAAAGTCCCCTCGCCACATAATAATTAAACAACTAAACGCACAGAATTCAGAAAGAATATTAAGAGCAGCAAAGGAAGAAGGCCAAGTGACTTATAAAGGCAAACCCATCAGAATAACACCCGATTTCTCAATGGAGACTTTGAAAGCCAGAAGGACCTGGACAGATGTAATGCAGACACTAAGAGACCATGGATGCCAGCCCAGACTAATATACCTAGCAAAACTTTCAATCATCATAGACGGAGTGAACAAGACATTCCAAGACAAAGCCAGATTTAAACAATACTTATCCACAAACCCAGCCCTACAGAAAGCACTAGAAGGAAAATTCCAACCTAAGGAAGTCAGATACACCCTCGAAAACACAGGCAATAGATAAAGCCACAGCAGTAAATCCCAAAGAAGAGAAGTACACACACACTACCACCAAAGAATAACAGGAATGAACAATCACTGGTCATTAATATCCCTTAATATCAATGGACTTAATTCACCTATAAAAAGACATAGGCTTACAGAATGGATACGAAAGCAGAACCCATCTTTCTGCTGCATACAAGAAACACATCTCAAATTCAAAGATAGACACTACCTAAGAATAAAAGGCTGGAAAAAGACTTTCCATTCAAACGGTCTTAAGAAACAAGCGGGTGTAGCCATCCTGATATCCAGCAAAATAGACTTCAAACCAAAATCAATCAAAAGAGATCAAGAAGGGCATTATATACTCATCACAGGAAAGATCCACCAAGATGAAGTTTCAATTCTGAACATTTATGCCCCAAATACAAGGGTACCCACATATGTAAAAGAAACATTACTGAAGCTTAAAACACTTATAAAACCCCACACATTAATAGTGGGAGACTTCAACACCCCACTTTCACCACTAGACAGATCTCCCAAATCGAAACTTAACAGAGAAATAAAGGACTTAACTGATGTCGTGACTCAAATGGACTTAATCAATATCCACAGAACATTCCATCCTAACAAAAAAGAAGATACCTTCTTCTCAGCACCCCATGGAACCTTCTCTAAAATCAACCACATACTTGGCCACAAAGCAAATCTCAACAGATACAAAATAATTGGAATAACCTCCTGTGTTCTATCAGACCACCATGGTTTAAAGTTAGATTTCAACAACAACAAAAACTACAGAAAGCCTACAATCTCATGGAAACTGAATAATGCTCAACTGAATCACCAATAGGTTAAGGAAGAAATAAAGAAAGAAATTAAAGACTTCCTAGAGATCAATGAAAATGAAGACACCACATACCCAAACTTATGGAACACAATGAAAGCAGTGCTAAGAGGGAAATTCATAGCACTAAATGCCCACATAAAGAAGTTGGAGAAATCTCATACTAGTGACTTAGCAGCACACCTGAAAGCTCTAGAACAAGAAGAAGCAAAGTCTCCCAGGAAGAATAGATGCCAGGAAATTATCAAAGTGAGAGCTGAAATCAATAAAATAGAAACAAAGAGAACAATACAAAAAAATAATGAAACAAAGAGTTGGTTCTTTGAGAAAATCAACAAGATAGACAGGCCCTTATCCAAACTAACCAAGAAACAGAGAGCATCCAAATCAACAAAATCAGAAATGAAGAGGGGGACATAACAACAGACATTGAGGAAATCCAGAGAATCATCAGGTCATACTTCAAAAACCTCTACTCCACAAAACTGGAAAATCTAAAAGAAATGAATAATTTTCTGGATAGGTACCACATACCTAAGTTAAATCAAGACCAGATAAACTATTTAAATAGTCCAATAACCCCTAAGGAAATAGAAACCGTCATTAAAAGTCTCCCAACCAAAAAAAGCCCAGGACCAGATGGTTTCAGTGCAGAATTCTACCAGATCTTCAAAGAAGAGTTAATACCAATACTCTCTAAATTGTTCCACACAATAGAAACAGAAGGAACATTACCAAACTCCTTCTATGAGGCTACAATTACCCTGATTCCTAAACCAAACAAGGATACAACAAAGAAAGAGAACTACAGACCGATCTCCCTCATGAACATTGATGCAAAAATACTCAACAAATTCTGGCAAACAGACTCCAAGGACACATCAAAACAATTATCCACCATGATCAAGTAGGCTTCATCCCAGGGATGCAAGGGTGGTTCAACATACAAAAGTCCGTCAATGTAATACACCATATAAACAAACTCAAAGAAAAAAAAACACATGATCATCTCACTAGATGCAGAAAAGGCATTTGACAAAATCCAACACCCCTTCATAATAAAGGTCTTGGAGCGATCAGGAATACAGGGAACATACCTAAACATAATAAAGGCAATTTACAGCAAGCCAACAGCCAACATCAAATTAAATGGAGAGAAACTCAAAGTGAGTCCACTAAAATCAGGAACAACACAAGGCTGTCCGCTCTCCCCATACTTATTCAATATAGTACTTGAAGTTCTAGCCAGAGCAATAAGACAACATAAAGAGATTAAGGGGATACAAATTGGAAAGGAAGAAGTCAAGCTTTCCCTATTTGCAGATGACATGATAGTATACTTGAGCGACCCCAAAGATTTCACAAAGGAACTGATACAGCTTATAAACACCTTCAGCAACATAGCAGGATACAAGATCAACTCAAAAAAAATCAGTAGCCCTCCTATATACAATGGACAAAGAAACTGAGAAGAAAATCAGAGATACATCACCCTTTACAATAGCCACAAATGACATAAAATACCTTGGGGTAACACTAACCAAGCAAGTGAAGGACCTATATGACAAGAACTTTAAGTCCCTGAAAAAAGAAATTGAAGAAGATGTCAGAAAATGGAAAGATCTCCCATGCTCATGGATAGGCAGGACTAACATAGTAAAAATGGCAATTTTACCAAAAGCAATCTACAGATTCAATGCAATCCCCATCAAAATACCAACACAACTCTTCACAGACCTGGAAAGAATAATACTCAACTTCATATGGAAAAACAAAAAACCCAGGATAGTCAAAAGAATCCTGTACAATAACACAACCTCTGGAGGCATCACGATCCCTGACTTCAAGCTCTACTATAGAACTACAGTAATAAAAACAGCTTGGTACTGGCATAAAAACCGACATGTGGACCAACAGAATCGAATTGAAGACCCTGTCATTAATCTGCATACCTATGAACATATAATTTTTGACAAAGAAGCCAAAAGTGTACAATGGAAAAAAGAAAGCATCTTCAACAAATGGTGCTGGCATAACTGGATATCAACATGTAGAAGGCTGCAAATAGATCCATATCTGTCACTGTGCACAATTTAAGTCCAAGTGGATCAAGAACCTCAACATAAATCCAGCTACTCTGAACCTGCTAGAAGAGAAAGTAGGAAGTAGTCTTGAATGCATTGGCATAGGAGATCACCTCCTAAATATAACACCAGTAGCACAGACACTGAGAGAAACAATCAATCAATGGGACCTCTTGAAACTGAGAAGCTTTTGTAGAGCAAAGGATATAGTCAACAAGGCAAAGCGACAGCCTACAGAATGGGAAAAGGTTTTCACCAATCCCACATCTGACAGAGGACTGATATCCAGAATATATAAGGAACTCAAGAAATTAGACATCAAAATGCCCAACAGTCCAGTTAAGAAATGGGCTATAGAACTAAACAGAGAATTCTCAACAGAGGAAACTCAAATGGCTGAAAGACATTTAAGGAATTGCTCAACATCCCTAATCATCAGGGAAATGCAAATCAAAACACCTGTGAGATACCACCTTACACCTGTCAGAATGGCTAAGATCAAAAACACTGGAGACACCTTATGCTGGAGAGGATGTGGAGCTAGGGGAACTCTCCTCCACTACTGGTGGGAATGAAAGCTTGTACAACCACTTTGGAAATCAATATGGCGCTTTCTTAGAAAACTGGGAATCAATCTCCCCCAAGATCCAGCTATACCACTCTTGGGCATATACCCAAGGAATGCTCAATCATACCACAAGAGCACTTGCTCAGCTATGTTCATATCAGCATTGTTTGTAATAGCCAAAACCTGGAAACAACCTAGATGCCCTTCAACTGAAGAATGGATAAATATAATGTGGTACATATACACAATGGAATACTACTCAGCAGAGAAAAACAATGACATCATGAGGTTTGCAGGCAAATGGATGGATCTAGAAAAAATCATCCTGAGTGAGGTAACTCAGACTCAGAAAGACAAACATGGTATGTACTCACTCATAGGAGAATACTAGATGTGGAACAAGGATGACTGGACTGCTACTCACATCACCAGGGAGGCTACCTGGAAAACAGGACCCCAAGAAAGACACGGGGATCACCCATTGACGGAGAAATGGATGAGATCTACATGAACAGCCTGGACTTGAGTTGGGATAATGAAGGGCAAGGGTTGAGGGAAAGAGAGCTTGGGGGAGAGGTAGATCCCAGCTGGATCAGGAACAGAGAGAGAGAACAAGGAATAGGAGACCATGGGAAATGAAGACCACATGAGAATAGGAAGAAGCAAAGTGCTAGAGAGCCCCACAGAAATCCACAAAGATACTCCCACAATAGACTGCTGGCAATGGTCGAGAGACAGCCCGAACTGACCTACTCTGGTGATAGGATGGCCAAACACCTTAATTGTCGTGCTAGAAACCCCATCCAATGACTTCGGGAACCGGATGCAGAGATCCACAGCTAGGCCCCAGGTGGAGCTCCCGGAGTCTAATTAGCGAGAAAGAGGAGGGTTTATATGAGCGAGAATTGTTGAGACCAAGGTTGGATAAAGGACAGGGACAAATAGCCAAACGAATGGAAACACATGAACTATGAACCAATGGCTGAGGGATCACCAACTGGATCAGGCCCTCTGAATGGGTGAGACAGTTGATTGACTTGATCTGTTTGGGAGGCATCCAGACAGTGGGACCGGGTCCTGTGCTCATTGCATGAGTTGACTGTTTGAAGCCTGGGGCTTATGCGGGGTCGCTTGGCTCGGCCTGGGAGGAGGGGACTGGACCTGCCTGGACTGAGTCTACCAGGTTGATATCAGTCCTCCGGGGAGGCTTTGCCCTGGAGGAGGTGGGAATGGGGGGTGTGCTGGGGGGAAGGGGAGAGGGGCGGGAGGGGAAGAACAGGGGAATCTGTGGCTGATATGTATCACCGAATTGTATTGTAAAATAAAATAAAATAAAATAAAAAGACTAAGAAGAATGATATAAAAACAAAGACATGATGATTAAAAAGGAAAACTTTTTTCACAGAAATAGGGTTCTAATTGTAAAACTGTTGTATGCCTGTGTGATTTGTATATATGTGCATATTTATATTCTTGCACATGTGTGGGTGCATATACAACACGTGTGTGTGGATCAGCAGTATCAGCCCTTGTCTTCTAACTTGTTTGAGAGGTAGGGTCTCTCGTTCGCTAACAGGCCCATGAGTTTCCCAGGATTCTCATATCTGCATCTCTCATTTCCACATAGGAGCACTGATATTATAGATGCTCTCGTACCTGGTTTTATACAGGCATTGGGATTCAGAGTCAAGTCCTTACACTTGACAGCAAGCACTTTACACATGAAGCCATCTCTCCAGCTTTGGGATTGTATCTGAAGAAAATCCAAAAGACTATAAATAAATTTGGTGATAAGGCAGTAAATACAGTAAGGTTGCTATTTAAAAGGTAGTGGCAAATCTATAAACCAATAATATGCATTTAGAATAGCATAGCAGTGTGAAAAATACCTAATGAGAAATTGAACAGACAATGTGCAAAAGCTCCATAAAATCACCACCTTTTGAGATTACAGAATATCTAAGTGAAGAAGGGACTCTAAAGTATCCCTGAGGGAAAGACAGCATAAAAAGATCCCATCTTGCTCTAAATTTATTTATTAAATCAATGTAATCTTTATCAAAGCCCCAAGAGAGTTTTTAAAAGAAATGGAAAATTCTATGTTTCTATAGAAATAAAAAGAACCAAGAACAGCAAAGATCATTTTGCAAAAGAGCAAAAATAAAATTAAAGGACTGATGGTCACGGCTGTGAAGTCTTGTCATACAACTTGGTATTTGAGCTGTGGCCTTATCAATACAAGCACAAATGCAGACTAAGGGAACTCAGTGAGGGGCCAGAAACAGGCCTACTCCAATGGCTACCTTACACAGACAGTATGTGTCACTAGGGAACCAGTTATTTCTTCAGTAGCATGGGTATCTATTTGACACAAGCAAGCAAAACCCCAAAGGCCTGTCCCCTACAGTGTATATTTGCTCCTCATTATTTCAGTCTTCATTTTTTCAGTTTCTTATCCACTGTTAATCACAATCAAAAATACTAAATAAAAATTTTGGAAATAAGTAATTCATAAGTTTAAAACTGTGTGCCTAGCAGGGTGGGATTTGGTACTATCCTGCTATGTTCTTGGCCCACAGTAACCACATATTTTATGCCACCCATTATTAGACATTCAGCCACCATCTTGGTTATTAGACAGACTACTGAGAAACTGCAATGTGCTGTGGTGGCCCATGCTTTTCTTAATGGTGATAGTGATCTGCAGTGTACGTATTGAAAAGACAGACAATTCTCTAAGGGAAAGTAGGGAAGCTCTCAACAGAGAAAAATACAGCTCAAACAAGGTTGATGTTATCCACAGCTTTGTGGGCAATGGTGGATTACTATAGCAAAAGAATTCAGGAAGAGTTATGGGTATAAAACTTATACTGTAAAGAATGTGATGCAGAGACCCAATCTGAGAAGAATATGGAAACTCTGAACCAGGAGTCATAGACACCAAACCCAAGCTCTACTACTTTTGTGGCAGAGGCAGGATGGTGTCCTGGCTATGGCAGGAGTAGAGTTTGAAGAAGAATTTCTTGAGACAAGAGAACAGTATAAGAAATTGCAAAAGGATGGACACCTGCTTTTTGACCAAGTACCTTTGGTTGAAATTGATGGAATGCTGCTGACATAGTCTAGAACCATCCTCAGCTACCTTGCTGCCATGTACAACTTGTATGGGAAGGATCTGAAGGAGAGAGTCAGGATTGACATATATACTGGACCTGATGATAATGATCACCATTTAAACTCCCTGAGGAAAAAGAGGAGAAGTATGCTTTAATCATGAAGAGAGCTAAAACTCATTACTTCCCTGTCTTTGAAATGATTTTAAAAGACCACGAGGAAGCTTTTCTTGTTGGCAACCAGCTCAGTTGGGCATACATACAGCTGTTAGAAGCCATTTTGATGGCGGAAGAACTTAGCGCTCCCATGCTGTCTGACTTCCCTCTGCCGCAGGCATTTAAGACAAGAATCAGCAACATTCCTACAGTTAAGAAGTTTCTGCAGCCTGGGAGTCAGAGGAAGCCACTTCCAGATGACTACTATGTTGAGGTGGTCAGGAACGTCCTGAAGTTCCAGTGGCAGCCGGTGTTCAGGTGGCTACAGAGAGGATCCAATGGGAGCATCCCCATAGGCCAGCTATGGAGCAATTCAGAAGCAAAGGATATATCCCAGGAGTCTTCATCTCTAGTAGAGTATTATTTTAAGGGATGTTACTTTTGTTTATGTTGCATTGTTTAACTCTATGAAGATATGTTATTGTGCCTGTGTAAAACACCTGATGGTCTAGTAAAGAACTGGCCAATAGCAAGGCAGGAGAAAGGATAGGTGGGACTAGTAGGCAGAGAGAATATATAGAGGGAAAATCTGGGAGGAGAGCTAGATCTAGGAGCCAGAGGAAGAGGAGGACTCCAGGGACCAGCCACCCAGCTACACAGCAAGTCACAGAGAAAGAGTAAGATTTACAGAAGTTAGGGAACAGGAAAAGCCCAGAGGCAAAAATAAATGGGTTAATTTAAGGAAAGCTGGCTAGAAACTAAAATAAGCTAAGGCCGGGCATTCATAAGTAAAAAAAAAGTGATGCAACATTTTCATGAGCTTAAGGGAAGCAAAGGTTTGTTAACCAGTTAAAAATGCAATTTTAAAGGGTAAGACTAGTAAATTACATCACATTTAAATGTAAAAGGTCTAGTATCAGAAGGTACCAGTTAAGATGCAGACCATCCCATCCATGTGCAGGTCTCAATCAGTTTCCATGACATGCTCAGATGGGAAATGTCCACTGAGCTGTGCTCTCTGAATGTTCCCATCCTTCTACACATGCATCACATTCTTCATGAGAATTTTCAAAAGACAAGAATGATGAAGAAAACCACAGAGCAGGAAAAGGTATTTGACACATACATCTTACAAAGCATGAAGTAGACTACATAAAGAATTCTTCTCAATAAGAAAAAGACAAACTAGCAATTTAAACCATAGGCAATTGCTGGGTACATGACTTGGGGTCTGGAGATTGCTCAGTGGTTAGAATGCTTCTTGCTCCTCCAGTGGAAATGAGTTTGGTCCCTTGAAGGTCGGATTACAGGAGATTGTGAGCTGCCAAGCTTTGGTAGTGTGATTGATTAAACAGACAGGGCTTAATTCAATGAACGTCGACAGCCAATCATGAAAGACCTCAGGAAGCTTTCTAAATGTCAGTCTTTGTAGGCCAGAAATATAGCCAACTGACAAAACTTAAATAAGTTAAAACTAAATAGTCTACAATTATAACCTTCAACATTTTCTTAAAAGATGACATAATTATTTTAAGCTACTGATAGAGAACACTTTTTTTTTTTGACCTAAGAAAGGAAAGTTATTTATCATGGACTAAGAATGGAGTTTAGCATGATTACAGGGAGGTTTGTTTTGCAAACATTTCCACGTGCTATCTCTGTGTACATTAGTCTGATTACCCAGTGTAAATTATCCAAAGTGAGAAACTATGTTTGAATCCATTTGCATTCCATACCACAATTATAAAACAAATTTAGTCTATACTTAGAACAATAACCAGTCATTAGTACAGTTGTTTCTGAGGCTTTGCATGCTTCTTGGTAAAACACAACTGAATAATTTTCAGCAATGCTAAAGCTTATGAGCAGTATTATAGCTTAGTTTGTAATCACAAGGGGATATTCAATAAATATATATAATGATACCAATAAAGATATAGCATTGAATGAAATTTTTTTTAAAAAAGCTCTTCCTAGAGGTTTTATTAAAGAGAAAAGAGACACAAAGTTGTAATTTTCCTGTAAAATTTTCTACATTGACTACATCATTGGATGAATACTTTGGGAAAGTGATGAATAAAAGAAAAATCCAGAATGTAAGGGTCAGACTTTCAGATAGCTTGCCAATTTTACATTAATGTAACAAAATACCTGCTATAATCAGCTTAGAAGAAAAGAAAAGTTCACTATGACTCAGTCTGTGAGTGGCTGGTCCTGTTGCCTACACTGTAGCAGCAAAGCTCGTCAAAATTCTTTACTTTAAAGCTGAGTGCAAGAGGAGGATGGCCAGAGCCATAAACTCCCTTCAGGATACATCCTCATGACCTTCCACCTTCTAAAGGAGCCAGACTGATGATCAAGCCTTTAACATTTGAGCCTTTGGGAGATATTCCAGATAAAATCTTAGGAAGATTGGGTGATCAGGAAAATCTCCATTAAGAAAATTAAATTTTTCCACTCAGCAAGGGGGAAATCATGTCTGGTAAGGAAAACTGAGCTAACTACCAAGGCTACTAAAGTCATGAATATTGAAAGAGAACCTACACCACCACTGTACTAAAAGAGCATGATCCCTAACTACGTTCAAAATATTTGCCTTATACCCACTGGTAAGATACTTCACCTCTCATCAAGGAAACTTCTCTTTGTGACTATCAGAGAACATTATAGAAGAACACAACTTCCATCCCAGTAGATAAATCTACAACACAACTTCAGCACCTCAGAATGTAAGGTTTGGGGATCATTTCAGAAGAGTGGGTTGAAAGATTATAAGAGTCAGAGGATCAGGGAGTTTGCTGTGAGAATGTCTCCCAGAAATGTCAGAGGCTACACCCATAAAGTCTCACCTACATGGCTGCCCAAAATGAGCTGAACAAGGAAGACACCAATAGATGTGCCAAAATCGATGAGCGTTTGTTGCTACAGAAAGTCCAAGAGGCCTCAGCCCTACACAAAGAACTACAGGCAACTAAGGAATGCTGAGAGTGGGAGAAATAATCTTCCCCAGGGAAGAGCACACTGATTAGTTATCTAATACCAAATGGTCAGTCCTGAAACATACAAATAGCATTACACAGACTAAGAAGGTTATATTTATGTATTTAGTAATACACTTGCCATCCCCACATACATATCTAACAATAATTAATGAAAAAGGAAGCCACAAATTTGAAGGAGAGCAAGGAGGGGTTAATGGGAGGGTTTGGGTTTGGGGGGGAAGAAAAATAAGGGGAAACTATACTATTATATAATCATTTCAAAAAAATAATTACAAAAAGAACTCATAATTTTGCGTGTGTTGGGGGGATGTCTCATGAGCTTCCACTCCTTGCTAAGGAGCTACTGAGAGCTGGTGGCTTCTGGAGGAGGGAAACTCAATTCTCTTTATGGGTATGGACTCTGGTAAGTCAATCACACTCTAGTGCATGGGACTACACACTTGGGTTATTAAAAAAAGATAAAAAGAACGTGAAGTTGGCAGGGGATGAGGAGGTGGCTGGTAGGTCTAGGAAGAGTTAAGGGGAGGAATGGAGTCAAACTATGACCACAATAAACTATAAGCATGTATGACATTTGAAGAATTAATAAAAATGTTATATTTTAAAAAAGAAAAAAATTAAGCCGGGCGTTGGTGGCGCGCGCCTTTAATCCCAGCACTCGGGAGGCAGAGCCAGGCGGATCTCTGTGAGTTCGAGGCCAGCCTGGGCTACCAAGTGAGTTCCAGGAAAGGCGCAAAGCTACATAGAGAAACCCTGTCTTGAAAAACCAAAAAAAAAAAAAAAAAAAAAAATTAAATTTTAGTAAAAATTTGAAGTGGATACAGAAAAAAACAGAAAAAAGTGACCTGAATTTTAGCCAGGAGAACAGTGAGTGCAAACCTAAAGACCCAGAGGCAGAATAGTAGGAATATTCCAGGATAACACAGAGGCTCATGAACAGTGAGTAAAGGAGGAGTAATGGGAAACTAGATCAGAAAAATAATGGGTCCATATAATGCTGAGAATTACAGACCATTTTAGAACTTCTGACTCTATTGAGATATTAAGAATCTGTAATGTTTTTAGAGATGACATATAATGATTTCTTGTTAGTAATATTATCTTGGTCTAATCAGAAGCGGTTGTAGATTATGAGTTTAGAAACAAGTAGAATAATAAGTTTACTAATCATGTCAATAAGAAATGGTGTGTGATTTGGATATGGTGGTACCGACAGGGGTGGTGGAAGATTCTGAAAATATTTGGAAGAGGAAGCTAAGTGGCATTACTGCCAGAGTAAATGAGGGGTACAAAGGAGTGGAGATTGATTTAAGTAGCTTTTGGTTTAAGACTTGTAACTGTGTTGTTGCCATGACTGAGAAGCAAGATTTGAGGGCCACAAAATCTGAAGCGTGTTAAATTAACATGTTCACTGGCTGTGGAAATAGGATATATTCAGAAATACTTTATCTGAAGAGTACCTTGACTCTCTGATCCCATGAATCCCCCTCTCCTTGTACCACACTGAAGATGATGCAGAGATTTTTATTTTGTAAGAGAATGCGTACTTGTATGTTCCTTGCATTTTGGACAAAAACCAAGGTCAATATACAACATCATCTGGCCCGCTAAGAGTAGAAAGGGCCCTCAGGCCAAGCGAGCTGCAGGACCTAGCTACTACTCACAGCAGGAGCTAGAGGAGTACATATGGGCCAGATCTCAGAGTGGTGCTGGATCAAAGGTATGGAGCATCAACTTGGACAAGGAGAAGTTGGTGTGGAAGCCATCTCTCATGTTACAGGATTTCATACCCTGTCAATAAGCCTGGGGGATGGTACTTGCAGACTAATAAATTGGATCTTGGAAGGCTAGAGAAGCAACATGACATTCTAATTTAGAAATTCTAGAACTGCCACCACAGACAATAGAAGAAAAGAGGAGAGAGACATGGCCATTTCTGGAATGGATATATGGGCCTGGAAACCTACTGTATCCCTTGCCAAATTTGTAGGCCTGAGGAACTTCTCAGAATCTAAGTCCAGTGATTCCCTGTGGGGGAGGTCTTTACCACAGTAATGTCTTCATGGTTATTGTTCCCTTCAGCTGTCACCATGATGATCTATGGCAGTATACTCAGAGAACAATTACCCTGGCGAGGAAAGACTGAACAAACATTTCAAGTACTGTTGCAGTGTTCAAGCTAATACCCAGGGAATGAAGCTACATCAAGGACATGGTTAGCAGTCAAAAATCCCAGTCCTGAGAAGGGGAAATGAACTCAGTCCTACCCCTCAATAAGCTACTCGCAAGTGATGCCTGCAGGGAAAAGGAAATATCTGTTTTCTCGAATGGCATGACACTGGGTATATCAAGCACACCGGGCCTACGCACAATAGCAGTTGGCCAACAAAAAACGGAATCCATCAACCAAAAACATTCCTTACTTTTGTGGGTATGTTGGAGGGGGACTTTATGTTTGGTCTTGATATTTTTTTATCTTACTGTTTTTTGTTTGTTTATTTTTATTTTTACTTTCTTGAGAGAGAGGAGAGAGAGAGACAACAAAAGAGAGACAGAGAGACAAAGACAAAGAGACAGAGATGGAAAGAAAGACACACAGAGAGACAGAACATGAAGTTCTGTAGGTGGGAAGGATCTGGGAGAAAGTGGGAGAGGGATAACATGATCAAAATATATTGTATGAAAAAATTTAGAGTAAAAACAAAAGAAAGAAAAGATCCTGATTAGGAGGGAAAGATGGAGGAAGGTCACAAGTGCAGCCCCAGAATGACCTGCTTCTTGGCCAGATGCTTAGTGTCTGTGTGCAGATTGGAAGAGATACAAACTGACTTCTGAACTAGTGAAGTAATAGTGAGCAACAGGTGGAATCCTCAAGAAAACAGCTTCTCCCATCACCAGAGCAACAGATCCAACATGTAATATTGTGGGAAGAGCAATTAGTACTAATCTTACAACTTAGACGATAAATGGTTGGTGCTTCCTTGGTTTTGATTTTGCTTTGTTGTTTATTTCTTTGGAGACAAGGTCTTGTGTAGCCCCAGCTGGTTTCAAACTCACTATGTAATTGAGGATGACCTTAAACTTTTGATTTCGTGCCTTCACATCTCAAAGCTATCACACCCCGTTTATGCAGTGCTGACAATTCCAACTGTACTACTTTCCCAGTTGGTGCTCCCTATTTTTCTAATTAGTTCTCCAAGGTGGACTCTATGCAATAATGGCCCAGAACAAATTCAAACAAGTGGCCATTTGAACTGCAGCTTTGATACCAATGCAGGATATTTGCTATAGCAGATTAACACCATCCTAAATTTGAAAACAAAAACCTGAAATGCATCTAAATCAGAAATATTTCAGCACAAACATGACAGATACTACAGCTGTCCTCATGTCACATGTCATAATCAAAACACAGATGCAGTCAAAATTTTGTGTAAAATCACCTTTGAACTGTGTGTAAGTAAAATAAAGCCTAAGTGAATTTTGTGTTTAGACTTGGATCTCATGTTCAAGGTGGCTCATTATGCATATGTAAATATTCCAAGATCTGGAAGCATAACATTGTTAGTCTCAAAGATAATGGATACCCTTATACTCAACCTGTACAGGACTCAAGTCTTTCCTAAGGCTTTTCATCCCTATCTGAAGCAGAATGTGGAGAAGTTGGAATTCCCACAAGACAGAGTGAAGTTCTCTGATGCTGCTGCCTTCTGTGCTAACTGTGCAGCCCTCTGCCATGGTGCCATCTGAAAGTAACTGAATTAATATGGTATGCTAATTATACCATCCTAATGAGAGCAGATGAGCAAGAAATAGCAAGTATTCCAGAGGCCTTTGTAAAAGAAAGTAGAACATGAACCCAACAATGATCTAGGGTATGAGGTGAAATATTTAGAGGCTCAGTGATCTGGAACATTCTTACACATACTCATTTGTTTTAAATGCTAAATTATTGCATTTTTGCCTTTGTAACCACGGATAAGGAAATACAATGCCAAATTGGCCTGTTTAGGTACTAGGGATAGCACATTCCACACTTGGGAATACTCCTGAGAGACAGAGGGTTCTAGAACCTGCTCTGAGTGGCTACAGTGCATATAAGGCTGCAGCATGATCAGCCATGTTGGACATACAACCTGGTAGAACCCATTGTTGGTTCAGAGATAGCTTTGGTAGGAAGTGATGCTGCTGGACCCTAAAGCAAAATAATGGGAGAACTGCACTGAAGACCCACAGACTACTGGAGCAAGGATATACCAGCATCAGAGAATTATACACTGCTCTTATAAAAGCCTGAGTAGAGACATTTGTCAGAGCTGACTATGAGCTGAGATCAGAGTGGTTAGATCATCTAGAAACAATAGTTACTGAGGCAACATGGTGAAAGATGCGCTCATCTATGTGACAACACAGTAGGTTTCTTTAATATATGTTGGTCATCTTGCTCCATCAAGATATCCATTCATAATGAGCTTTAAATATTCTGCATTTAGCCTAAAATTTATAAAATTTGTATTACAGTGGCATCCTTAGATTATTGTAATAGGAGTCAAGTTTGAGGCATTTATTTGTCAAGAACTCTTAACCAGTGGCTAGAGAAATGCTCATTGCATGTGGTGATATTTTGTTTGTATTCTAACAAATAAAGCTTGCCTGGAGATCAGAGTGTTAACCATAGAGGCCAGGCAGTGGTAGCACATATCTCTAATCCCAGGGCTTGGGAGGAAGAAGATCAGGAGTTCAAGGTTACCCTGGGCTACACTAAATTGATCCAGTCTAAAAAAGAAACATAGCCAGGCGGTGGAGGCTCACAAGTTTAATCCCAGCATTTGGGATCTCATGCCTTTAATCTCAGCACAGGAGGTGGAGACAGGAAGTGATATGGCTGAGCAGAGAGAGGAATATAAGGCAGGAGGAGACAGAATCCGAGGATTCCTAGAGGTAAGCAGTCTCTCTAGTGGCTGGCTCCTTTGCTTCCCTGATCTTTCACCTTTCACCCTGATATCTGACTCCAAGTTATTATTATTAAGACCTATTAGAATTTGTGCTACACAAAAATGATGGAAATAAAAGTTAAAAAAATAACTCCTAGTCTAAGAAGATATAAAGTATAAACATGACGAGAGAATACACAGTTAAACTTGAAGCAAATGAAGCAGGCAATGAGTTGTAGAGGAAGTGGTAAGGAGGCACACAGGATGGGCACATTTCTTCCTGTCCTAACAGGATATGCTCCTAATATACATGCTTATTTATAGTGATCTAAGGAACTACTTGCAGAACTGTTAAACAAGGTGCAGTTTTAATATTGTACATTTTGTATGAGGAGCAGGTTACCCTAAATTTCTGCTAAAAATTTATTAGATTATCACAGATCTACTTTCTATCCAAACATAAAGTCATATCTAGTGAAATACTATGTTCTCTCTGTGCTGATTTTTTAACTTGAAGAGCTAATCATTTCTTGTGAGTGCAGTGCTATATGATATCGAACCATGTCTATTTGTCATACATGTTCAGGATATCAGGAAACAGGACCCTAGTGAAAGCTAAAGTTCTCTAAATGCATTTGAAACCTAATAATTCCTAAAAGTATCGATGAGTCACTCAGAATGACAAATTCACTCTTCTACCTTGATGGATGCTGAGCTGTGGTTCATTGTGCCAGGATAATCCCTAGAATTCCTGAGTTGATTTTCTGGAATTTATCTTAGAAAGTTTGTGAGCATGATCAAGTTTACAGATGCTGTTAGTCTAGCATGTATCCAGCAATAAACCTGTAATTCCAGCTTTTCCCATTACCTATGCCATAAATTCAGCATATCATAACTTGCAGCTATTTATCAATGGCTAGTGTGCTGTCATGGAACACTGAGATTATTGGCAAGGTTATTTGATGGTATCAAATTTTTTCTTTCCACAGGGCCAGAGATAATAGATAATTTTCTGCTGTGGGATGTCTTTCTGTATGCTGTGAATATGTGTTTCTCTCATTGGTTGATAAATAAAGCTGTTTGGCCAACAGTGAGGCAAAATAAGGTTAGGTGGTACATTCAGACTGAAGATGGAGGTGAAGAAGGGTGAAGTTAGGAGAGACACCAGTCCACCACCCAAGGAGCAACAAGATGCCAGCAGACTGGCAATGCCACAGCCACATGACAACATATAGACTAATAGAAATGGGTTAATTTAAGATGAAAGAGCTAGCTAGCAAGAAGCCTGAGCCATAGGCCATGCAGATTGTAATTAATATAAGCCTCTGTGTGTTTTAGAAACATTGAATTATTTGTGTAACAATCACAATAGAGATTTTTCTTAAAACACCCAAGTCATAGGCCCCCCAAACCATTGCTTTAGTTTGCTTACCCTCCAGAACTTCACAGTAAGATCTTGTTGCCGAAGACACCATATACTTAAGTCCATAAAACAGAAAAAAAATGAGTTGGTATTGACCTGGAAGCTTCACATATAACTAATTAGCTTTCATGGTGCTGAAAGGTGCTCTGCACCCTACAAAAGGAGAAAAGTAATCACAAATCTTACACAGCTGGGAACCCTGTGAGCTACAATAACAATTGTCCTGTAAGATGTGCCCACTGGTGCAACAGTGGCACAAACGTTATGGGAGTAACTAACTATATTCTGACTGGGTTTAAGTCCTGCTCCACATCTCACACCATGAAAGGGTCAAGAGCCTGTGACTAGATAGGTCATAGACTCTAGGGAAGAACTTACTACTATTATTTTGCTAAACAGACACAGTATTAAAACCCCTCCTGGTGACTCATAGATTAATGCATCTTTCAAGCCTCATCAGAGAAACTTCTTCCTGCAGTAGACAGTATATAACATAGATACTCACAACTATTGAACCTACAGAAAATAAGAGACTATGGAGTGCTCAGCCCTAAATAGGACCTCTATAGCAAACCCTTTATTTCAAGGCTCAGGGATTATTGGAAGACGGGGTAGAAAGAATGTAAGAGCCAGAGATGATGGATTACAACAAAGAAACCATGTTTTACAGATACAACAAGGCAGACACACATATGAACGCACAACGATTATGACAGAATACATAAATCTTGTGCAAACCCAAGCCAGACAAAAATCCCAGTATGAAGGTGCAGAGGTAAATAGATATGTTTCACTATTAATTATAGAGATATTGGCATTTGATAGCTGCTAGGATAAGGAGAATCAGTTTTCTTTAAGGGTGTGACCTCACTGGGTAGACTGACCATGTCAAGCCCTATATTCAAGAGTATTTGGGAAGCACCAATGGAATCTGATGGGGTAAAACAAAACAAAATGAAATAGAACAGAACACAAAGTTGGACAGATCAGTAGGAGTTGGGGGTGAATGAGATCAAACTACATTGTACGAAATTCTGAAAGAATTAATAAAATATTATTTTTAAATATTTACATCATTAAAAATCATGTTACAGATTCCTGTGTGTCTGGGAGGCAAGTACTCCCTTACTATTAAGATGATCTGCCGGGCGGTGGTGGCGCACGCCTTTAATCCCAGCACTCGGGAGGCAGAGGCAGGCGGATCTCTGTGAGTTCGAGGCCAGCCTGGGCTACCAAGTGAGTTCCAGGAAAAGGCGCAAAGCTACACAGAGAAACCCTGTCTCGAAAAAACCAAAAAAAAAAAAAAAGATGATCCTACTTCACAAAGAAAAAGTCAACATATTCTAAACAGCTCACCAGTTGTTGACTTCTGCTTTGTGAAGAAGAAGTACCTCCAGAAACACTCAAACCCAATGGAGTTACTATAGAAAGAAGCATTATAATCAGCAGTGGTCAGAGTAAAGTCAGATCTCCTGCTCTCTAGAGTGGACACCAAGACCACAAATGTGGAGAAGGAATGAGAATGCAAAGGAGCAAGGACGTAAATGTGAGGTGGAAGGAAAAGAAGGGACGACTTGGCCAGTGGGCACACACATGTATGTGACACAGTAAGTCAACGGCTCACAGAAACAATGTCACAGCAACCCAGGGAGGGAAAATAAACCAGAAAAATTGCACCCCTAAAGGCAGAACTTCTTCCACTAATGAAATTTAGAAACTTAGACAAAGTACTTTTTCAAGACCATGTGGCTACTTCACACCTGCAACAAAAATACCAATTTATTTGTTGACATTTATCTGAATGTAAAGATTTGGTCCACAAATTTGTCTTTTGTTTTTGTCATTATTCCTGTATTAAAAAAACCTTGGAACCTAGAGACATGCACAAGGTCTTTTTAAAGGGAAGTTTCTCAATTGTAATGCTCCCATTTATGTTCATCTTCACCAATGCATATTTTAAGTCATTTGGCAGAATTCTCCATCACACCCGAGTGGAATTTCAAAGGAGGAATGTGTGTTGAAACAGGTGAGTGCTCCGTCAGTAGAGGTCACATCCTCTGATACACTGTTATAACTATGAAGATAGAATTTTGAGTCTGTGAACACATGCATACGCACCAAGCTGTGAAATACTTTAGCAGCCAAGTATCCTACTAAACTAGAAACAACTTGCTTCTAGAGGTTGTCTCTAAACCCAGTTTTATAAATTGTTCCTATAGTTGTTGTACTCTTGAGGCTTGGCAGGGGAATTGCCTCAAGTTTGAGACTAGTAGTCTGGACTATATAGGGAATTTCAGGCCATTCTGGGCTACAGAGTAAGACTATCTAGAAAAACCAAAATAAGTAAGTACATAACAAATGAGCTAAAAGAAATAATAAATACTGTCTCTGATTTAGAAGGACTCCAACAAAAATGATGTCAACACATGTTGTGTGTACATGTTGTTTGCTGTTATTGTAGCACCTTTGGGTGTCTAGATCTGCCTTCACACCCCACACATGAGCTACCTCCTTCCTTTTCTGGGGACCCAATACAGGTTATGTTGATTTTTCATCTGCTTTCTTGCCCTTAATTCTCAGGGTGTACCTTGCTATTTCTATTCCTCAGTGGCAGTAGTAGGAACCATTTTGCCACTAACTATTCTTGCTTAATATTCCACAATATGACCTTTTTCCAGTTTATTTTTATTCAGATCATTATACAACCATTTTTCTCTGCTATGGTTTCAAGTCTACTCCAAGATTCATATAAAAAGTGAACTATCCTTGCAAAGTATGGAAAACTGGGGCCTTTAAGGGGTAATTGGGACCTAGGGACTCTGTCACCACAGGTATAGTAAGGACAACATCCCGGGAATATGAGAGTTATAAAGATAATTTTGTACTCCTTTCATCCTTCTTGGCATGTGATACCTTCTGCCCAAGGATGATGGAGTACAGTGCTCTTACTGTACCTTTGTAACCCCTAGATTTTGATTTTCCTTATGCACCAAATAAATGCATTTATAATTTGCTCAAGTTTGCAGTATTCTGTTAGAGAAGCAAAGCATGGGACTAAGAGACCCAAAAGAATATTGCAGCTAGTGCCCCACAAAGTTCTGCACTGATGCTTATTTGTCTAGTGTGGGTAGCAGCACCCACTTCATGGTGCTCAGAATCCAGTGAGCAGGTTGTACAGAGGCATGTTCTAAGTTCCTGAGACACAGGTTGCACTATAAGCCTGGGGGCTGGGGGAACTCCTAAGTCTCATTTTATCCTCTGACTTACACACTCACTGGGTAGACTTCTGAAAGCTAGTCTGTAAATCACTGTTTATAAGGATTCTTGAATGGCAAAATAGTGATAATGAGATTACAGTGTTTTCATCCTTAGTCTACTCATCTACCCAGAAGCTGCTCTGCATCTGAAGTTCAAGGAAGTAGGGAGAGCTGAAAATGTAGATTTATTTTCATGCTGATGTACTTAAAGCCCAAATGAGATCATCAGAGAATCACAGTTACAGAGAAACAAAGATTTACCTTGAGGAGCCCAGTGTCATGAGATTAGAAAATCAAAGAAAAGCTAGCCATAAGTGGTAGAAGAAAATCAAGGTACCTGCCATGCTGGGAGAACATGTGTTTTTGAGAGGGGCCATAGAAAAGTGGCCTTCTAGCTCACTCTTTAAGCTCAGTGACCCACCTGCATGAGGACCCCTGGCTATGTTGTGGTATCCTCATGCAAGAAGGGCTCAGGGCCCTTGGTGAGGGTGGGGGGAGCTCTGTAGCTACTATCATAGACACTAGGAAGAATCTGCAAGGCTCAGCTAGTTATTCTTACAGATCAACCTGGAAGAACAGTTGGATGAACAGTTGGCTCTGTGGTTTCCCACATCAGGAAGGTTCAGAGGCTCAGGCTGCACTTGATTGTGCATGATTGCTGGAGGTGCCTTTCGAATCCCACCTTTAAGAAGCATCCCTCAGTGAGTCTTTGGCAGGTAAGAGTTTGTTTTCTCTTCAGATTCACTGTGAGGACAGTAACAGAAGCTAATGCTCAAGTGGGGTTCTGTCCCTATGCTCCACAGCAACTGCCTGCCTGAGCCTTTGACTTCCACGTGCTCACAGGTTTGGGCGGAATATTGGCTTGTGCATGAGCCACCTGTCTTCAGACTCCTTTGCTCAGAACTGGTGGTTCTTATTTCTGTCCATTTAGTCTTCTCTTCTTGACTGGAAATGACCAAATCAGACCACAGTAGGTATTGACAAAAATGAGAGCACCTCACTTTTATATTTGACACTTCAATACATCACTATATAGATGGAATTTGTTATTGATAGTATAAAAATAAATTAGAGACAGATATACACTTCCTGGCTTGTAATTGAAAGGCTGGTGAAACCTTGCTGTCTAAGCAGTCATGAATTTAAAGGGGGCATGACATGACTAGGTTAAGATGGTAACTGTCCTTATCACATTTAATAAATTTTTCTTTAAAAATAAGTGAAAGTACAGGACAGTGGAAAGACTCTAAGAATTTGGAAGAAGTGTGGCAGGTACTTTTTTAAATTTAATTTTTTTTGAGAATCTCATATATGAGATAACTATAGTTACATCAATTCTACCTCCTTTTCCTCTCTCTAAATCCTTCCATGCCCCCACACCCTCTCAAATTCATGACCTCTTTTTAAATTATTTTATACATATATGTGTATATTTGTGTGAGAAAGAGAGAAAGGTACAGCAAGCTGAGTTCATTTAGTGTCAGACACACACACAGAGAGAGAGAGAGAGAGAGAGAGAGAGAGAGAGAGAGAGAGAGAGAGAGAGAGAGAGAGAGAGAGAGATGAGCATTTGGAACTGGATAGCCTATTAGGGAGTTTATCCTCAGAGAAGAATGATTCTCCCTCTCAGCAACTATCAACTGAATGTAGCTCTTCATCTATGAGCTGGGTCTTGTGTGGTTTCTCCCATTCATGTTGATACTTTGAAGACAGTTGTAAAAAGTAAAAGGCTGAATAGAATTTTTTTCAATAAACCTCTAACATGATTTATTTTAAAGACAAATAGAGATTAATGATGTAAGAGTATTTTATTTGTAAAATAACATGAGGAAACGAAGAATGAAGAAATTCCCAGTACTTAAAGAAGTAGTTGTTATATAAAAGACAGAATTATACAAAGTCGATAAGACTTTCATTCAGCTTGTTCCCTCTCTTTTGTCTTTCCAATCCACCTGCACATTTGAAGGCCTAGAACCTGCTTCCTTTTGAGTGAGTAGACAAATGGAAAAATACATAACAAAAGGGCTACGAGTCAAAGTAAGTGGTGCTTTAAAAGAGAGAAGTAGAAAAGCTTTGGAATAGAGGAAGAAAATATTAGTCTGTCTAGGATGTCATGGGACACGACAAAGATGAGATTCTGTGAGTCCTAGGCTGTAAGAATAAGCACAAATCCCATGCAGTAAAAGACAAAGGGAAGAATTCTGTTAGCCATAACCTGTAACAAAAGTGAGAAGCAAAGAGTATTCTGTTTTTATTTCACAGACATACTTGCACTCAGTGTTTATTGAAGCACTGCTCACCATTAAAATTACAATCTCAAAAAGTACAAATATCATTACCACCATTTTCACCCATTTCCCTGCAAAGAGTGTTTATAATAATAAAAGAGGAAACAACTTGGGGAGTAGACTTTTCTTAGCAGGAAGTATGGGAGTGTGATGGAAATAAAAAATTTGGGAAATCCTTAAAATAAAAATCTGAAAGTCTACATTTTATATCTGCTGTGAAATGGCTTGAAGATGTGCTCACATCTTCTGCTCACATCCCTTCTGGAGATGCTGTGACCTGACCCCACAGGTTTACCATGCTGTCCGTTTTGACTCCACTGTACCAACACTGCATGGATGCAGAAGAAGGACTAAGAGGATAAATATCGAAACACATTCTTCCTTTGGTTAGGAGCAGGAAATTTAACCATGATCTGAAAAATATCCTAGTAAACTGCAAATGAATCCTCGAGGTCCAACTGAATACAGTCTGTGGCAGTGGAATTCTGCAACAGTCCTGGTCTCTAGAGATATTAGTGAGGTCTAGATTAAGGGAAATGGTAGTAAGAAGAGAGCAGAGATAATGCAGTGGTTGTGACTGAGGAAGACAGCACAACTTTCTCTATACCATCTGTACCATGAATGTGTTGGAGGAAAACTGGAAATGCTAATAAGGGTGATGATTAAAGGTAGGACTGTGGTTATAAATTGCTTTTTTAATGGTGATGATAGTAGCTGACATACAGAATAAGATGAGAATGTCAGTATCAATTTTATTAGTGCCATGAACAATATATACTATATTGAAATTAGCTTCTTTTGTATTAGTATTTTTTGTAAGTAGTCACTCTGAAAGCAGTAACATGCCAGTTCATTTTAAAGAGAACTATACACAGTTACCAGCATTCTCTACTACCATAACTTCTAGGCTAGAGAAGGCATTCCACATTTCTCAGTGACACTTAGAATTCAGTCACATGGCTATGATGCTCAATTGCAAAAGACCTGTGGATTCAGTTAGAAGTGAGTGTGGGGAACTGGACACAAAAAACTAAGTCAGACACTGTAACACTCCTCCTTCAAGCATTGCCCTGAGAATACAAACAGGTTTCTGGGTTCAGAAAGTCAAGTCAATAGGAGTGGGGGCTTACTGGGTCTGCAAGAGCAATTGTGCTCCTCAAAGCAAGTATCTTCAGTCTGTGTCCCCCCCCCCCCGATAGTCCTTTCTTTTCTCTTTGTACTTTACTTTTAAAGTTTATACTTTGACAATAATTCTGTGACTGAAACCCCAATGAATTTCTGCATCACTCAGTAAGATAGCATTTCCAAAACACTGTCCAAGGTACAATACCTAAAACAGAAATAGAAGGACCTGCTTTAAAATTGTCACATTATTTTCTACTGTGTAGGTTAAAACTTGGAAGTAGCTAGGTGATGGAATTATCTAATTATTTAAAACAAAAACTGGATAATTTAGAATCCAGGCAATTCATTCATCATGCTCATGGACCATCAGTGCAAAATCCAGCCTCACATGGTATACAGTCATACGGAAAAGAGGTGGCCAGTGAAGAAAAGCAGATAATTACTGACATTATACAAAAAGGTTTTTTAAAATTAGAATATTAGATCAAATATTTTCAGCCCCATTATCAGCACAGCCACTGCCCTTCTCTGCTTCCCCAAGCATTAAAAGGAGCCAAAGTGAAGTTACTCTTTGGCTTAGTCCTCATTTTAAATCAAGGAAGCTGGAGAAAGACAATTCATTCTAGATCAATCAGTATTTGAAAGAGTCATGAAGGTGATATCTTACCTGAGCTCTTGGATCAGAGAATCCATTGGTACTGTTCACAAAAAAAGTGAAAGAAAGAAAGAAGGAAGAAAAGAAAGAAAGGAAAGAAGGAAGGAAGGAGGGAGGTATGGAGAGAAGGAAGGAAGACAGGAAAAGAAAAGAAAGAGTTTCAATTGAGTATATTTTTTAAACTGTAGGATTGAAACTTTCCCCCTACCTAGAGATAACTAACTAGTGACTAACTAGGACAGACAGCACCTGGCTTCTCACTGAATGGAATGAGTTTCCTTTCACTCTGGTTGTTTTGGAACTAAGAGGGCAGACAACACAGCCCTCGAACAGACTCAATCTAGGTTTGGTACACTGGGTGGCCTTGGCTTCTTGTTGATTAGACTTTTCAATGACCTGAAGTTAGAATTTAGATTTTGAAAAAAATCAGAAACAAGAATAACTTGACTTTATTTTTAATGAGAAACTATTCAAAAGAATTCCAAGATTACTGCTTTTATTTATTTATTTTTGTGGTTCTGGGAATAGATACAGTGGGTCGTGGATTCTATGCAAGCATCTACCTATGTGCTACACAGTCCTGTGTATTCTTATTTAATGACAGTAAGCAAGTTTTCAGAGAGAACTACAAGCTTCACTAGTCAGTACCTTAAGTTGATCCCAAACAGTTCCTACATACAGGAGACAGGAACAAGCTTTAGCATTGTTAGTATCAACAGCCTTTCAAAATAAGGGACTTATTCAAAGAGCTTTGACTTTCTGCCTGAAATGCTAGGAAATAAAGGAATTCATGTTGGTAAATACCTGCCTACACGAGGATAAGCAGCATATGGAGGGAGAAAACAGGTGGTTTTCAAAATTAGTCATGCTTCACAAGAAACAGTAGTTCACTTCTAAGAGAACATGCTGGCCCTATTTAAGGCTGTGTGGCACTTGCCAAAAAATAAAATCAAATAAAATAAAAATAAAGACCAAAAATAGTTGCAAATTGAAAGACCCACATCTTGAAAGTGTGGTTTAGTGGTATGCTTTGAAACATGAAAATAACAGATACAAAGTTTAATCTCTAGAATCATGCTATTTAGAGCAAGCTTGAGTTTATTCTAATTAATGAAATAGACCATTTTTCTTAAGCATATATCCCATTGAGAAGTTTGCTGCACAAAAATTGAAAGCCCTAGAAACTTATTATGTTAAATTTAAAGATACAAGATAGGATTACGTCAAAAGTCATTTAAACTAAAACTAAATAATAATACAGGGTAAAAGTTCTATTTCAGTGATAAAAGTCCATACTACACACTGAATTACTTGGCATTTGGGATGCACTGGTCAATGACAACAACTGCACACATTTTAACTAAAAATTTTATCCTTGACTGAATGAAAAATGTTGATACTCTGGATTTCAGTTAAATAGGAATTTAACTATGTTGACTACATATGTAAACACATAGCTAACAAATACATTGCATTTGATTAGTCCCTTTCAACTGTAAATCCCAAACCTTCCCAGGAAGGTAGGGTTGCAGTGGCTCAGCTCTCCCCCAACCGTGTGAACACTAGAAGGGAGTTGAAGGACAGCTCACCAGAAGGTTTTCAGATCATGGTGAAACTAGTTTTCCACTTAGAATTCAGGGTCACAAAAATATAGCTAATTATAATAAAAGTTATTTTCCTTGAGGGGTGTAATTGCCAGTCAATCCTGTTTTCCAGCTGTTTAGATCATCAAGGGCCTGTTTATATTTCAATATTACATTACCATCTGTTGGTTACAAAAAAAGAGGGGTAGCCAACAAGTTGAATCTTCCAAACATTACTTTCTGGAGCTGCCTGGAACTCCCAGCAAGAACAGTCAAAAAACAAATGTTATCATTTCACTTGAACTAAGTAGAGATTGAGACTACTAAGCCAGACAGCATAAAAATAAAAATCATTTTGGAAATTAATTATCCAGTTTTTTTTCCAGTCACTAGAGATCATCATTCTTGCTACCCAAAGGTTTCTGTGAAGCATTCCTCACTTACTCTTACTACACACAAGGTACAAGCATAGGCACCACCATTTTTCATGGTGTTGTAGGCACAGTGTCAGGGAGTCTGCTCACTAACTCACCTTCAGTTCCTTTTGAGAGAATATGCAATGTTTTATCTTCAACCTCTGTATCCATCTGTAATATGAACACATAATACTGAGATCATTACTTTGATATTGACCAGACTGTGAAAACACATAATTAGAAATTCTGAAGGTCATTGTGAAGAGCAGAGTATAGCCTTCCATGTTCCTGGATTTCCTTCTGGTTCTATGGGATCTGGCTGACTTTCCTCAAGTACCACTGATTTTAGAGACACATCTACAGATGTTGGAAACCAGAGATAATAACAGAAGAGGGCAGATGGCCTTGGCCACAAGTGTTTGCTAATGATTTGCATGCTTATAGAAT
Organism: Peromyscus californicus insignis; assembly: GCF_007827085.1. Classification (NCBI taxonomy): domain Eukaryota; kingdom Metazoa; phylum Chordata; class Mammalia; order Rodentia; family Cricetidae; genus Peromyscus; species Peromyscus californicus. The sequence goes on from NW_026294573.1 coordinate 135,087,783, forward strand.
TCCCACGACTGAAAAAGGGTTGTCTCATCAGCCATGCTTGTGAAGTGAGAACTCCAAACATAAAGATAAAAGTTTCAGACTGATATACTGATTTCAAATATTTTCAGTCTTCTAGATACTTTCTGATTATAGTTTTTCTAAGTTAGGAAAAACAATTGCCTATTTTAAAATGTAACCTAAGGCAAATTCTTGTAGTGCCCTTCCAAAATACCATTGGGAATTATAACTATCAACAGTGAACTACATTTAGTCTCCGAATTCTGGAAAAACTACAGCCATGAGATCACTCAAATGTAGAAGAAATGTAAAATCCAAGTGAGGTGCATGGAAGTATCAAATTCCCATCATTACTGAATATTTCAAATGCAATCAAATAAATAATCAAAGGGACACAAAGGCTTTCAAACCTTGTGTTTTGATATACTCTGACCCCATGACATCTATTCATTTAGCTAGAATTCACTAATAACCTCTTAGTTTAATTCACTTCTGCAAATTTTTAGAATTCTTAAATATAAATAAGGTATTTTGCTTGTGGAAAAGAAGAGACAGGCAGCAGGAATGCTCTGTGGCTCCCATCCTTAATTCCTGACGTGAGCAGTGGCAATGTGACTGCCATGGTAATGGAAGCTAGACTCCACTCTCAGAGGCTAGGTTGTGATTGAAGGCACTGACCTGCCATGGACTTATAATAGGGGAGCAGGTGTGGCAATGATGGACTTTAATTTCCTTTAATAAACCTTTTATGTGCCACACTTTTACTGCCATTCGACGCTCTCCAAGGTCCTGCACATAATAGGTTCATTACTTTTGATTACTATAGTCTATTGAGACAAACAACTCCAGAACACACTATATATTATGTTCAGTTAAACCAATATAGACTATTTATCCATTGTGCATTTTTTCACCTGCAATACTACAGATGAAATTAACAACAGCTCTCGTAGGCTAAAACTATTAAACCCACCAGAACTCTTTTGTCATTGCTTCATAATAATAAACCAATCATTGAACTGCTTTTTAAATTAGCAAACAAAAAGTGTTCACGGCTTTGGCTGAACAGCAGCCGCTTTAGTCTAAATAAAATGGTTCGTTGTTATAAATATTTTAAAAGTACACAATAAGAGAAAACAACAATAAAACAGAGGTGATTTTTTTTCCTGTTGATTTTCTTTCTTTTGAAACCATATGAGTTTATGACAGATGCCTAGGATTAAAAGGGCTTGTTTTACTCAGGACGGCACGTACTGCATTGTGAAATCCGCCTCCTCCCTGGAGGATCTCTGCTGCATATAAAGTGGCTCAGCTCATGCAAACGTAGCTCTGTGTGCTACACAAATAACTAGATTAAGAGAGATCAGTAGCATGTGAGGGTTAAAATGATGAAACACATCACATATTTCTGAGGACACTATTCCCATGGGTAAGCATTCACATAATGCAAGTCTATTATTTGGCAACACAGGTGCTATTAACCTTCCCTGACCACTCTAAAAAATGCCCCCAACACAAGGAATGGTTGAACTCCATGAATTCCTTTACCAAAACTGGAACATAGACTGCCAAGAGTTCCAGAAGGCATACACAAAAGTTGCAGAAACAAACTAAAATTCAGTCTTCTTTATAGGAGCTTTGAGGAACCAGCTATGGGTCTGGGTCTTGTAGTCACTTTACATACCCACCTCCTTACCACTGCCACTGGGGAGAATACGTAAACACTCCTTGACCAGTCTTAAAATCTTATCTCATAACTGTATTTTGTTGCGCTTTCTTTCTTTCTTTCTTTTTTTTTTTTTTTGGTGTAACATATACCTCCTATCTAAGTGTTAGTAAGCTTTGAAGTTGAACTTGTGGGCCCATCATAGGCATGCAATAGAACAAGGCTATAATTTATAGGCTGTCTGCCTCATTGTACTTCTCTCTTTCACCCTCAAGAGCAGTGGTAAGTTCAGTGTCTGCCGTGTGGGGAGTATTAATATCAGAAACTTAAAATATATAAGCATTTCTTTTTGTGGGGAGTTTCAACATTTGTGAGATGTCTTTCTCTCTTCTTCCATTCTAATTCCAAACCAGATCTTATTAGACCATGGCACAACTCAGTAGCAGAAAGCAGTATGAACACACACACACACACACACACACACACACACACACACACACACACACACACCACATAGTAGGTCTTTGCTCTCTAGAACTTTATACCTGAGATCAGGACCTTCTAAATGTTCTTCATTTGGATAACTACCAGGGGCCTTAATAAACTGCAAAGGAACATGGGGAGTTTTTCTAGAGTCAAACCTCGTACTAAAGTGGGTGCCTTGCTCCAGTCACACCGTTCAAGGTGCAGAGACCACTGTGCTGTGTATGTCTGAAAACTTGGGGTAGGAGAGGTTGCCATCCTGTCAAATTCCTCCTGAATTATAAAGGAGGCACCCAATTGTTACATGAGTCAGGAAAAATGACCTAAGTAACATGTAATGCAATCTTGAAAATTACAGTTCTTAGAAACTGTTTTTCCCCTTGCTGGAAAGTGATGTTTGGTTATCTTTCTGTTTAGGCATCAAAATGTTATTGAAATGATTTTAGTTAACATTGTAAAAGTTATTGTTTTTTTTCAAAACAGAAATTTAATGTAAAAACATGTCCTGTGGGTTTTATATAGCTTTGTATAGTCCACTTCATTGTTTACGCAGAAAAAAATAGAAGATATTTCTGAGATACTTACAAGGAATTCTAATGTACCATTGCTATTTTTCTTGATTTGAAACTGTATTAAGATGAATTTGGTAGACATGGTGGCACAAACCTTTAATCCCAGCACATGGGAGGCAGAGTCAGGTGGATCTGGTGAGTTTGAGGCCAGCTAGCCTGGTTTACATAGCAAGTTCCAGGTCAGCATGGATACACAGTGAGACCCTGTTTCAACAAACTGGGAAGAGTTCAGTGTAATGTGTAGTTTACATGTACCATGTACAATATTACAGCAGGAAAAAAAAAGATAGTTCTTGTTCAGAATCTAGCTTACAATAAAGCAACATGGGAAAATTTTTGCAAAAGGCTTCCTGGTACATTGTTCTGGGTAGTCAAGCAGATGTAAAAACAAACTGCAAGTAGAAAAAACATTTATAAAATGAAGAAAGTCAATAAACATTTCATAAAGGATATGTAAGAATCAGGAGTAGAAATAACTGATACACAATGAAGAGGAAAAGTAACCACAGAATGAAATCTACTTAGTTGACTGTTGAAAGATGCAATTTAGCAACTTTACTTATTTACAGACCTATACAGAGATGTAGGAATGATTTTCTAGCTATTCTACTTGACCACCTTTTATGACTGGAGTTTATTATATCCAGGGCAAAAAAACAGATTGCTACCTCAACACTCCAATGCAGAGATCTGAAACCTACTTGGGGGTTGAAAGGAAGTCCCAGAGAGTCTTCTGAGAAGGCAGGATTTAAGGAACACCATACAAAACCTACAAACTCAATCTCACTTGCATTTTGTTTTTTCTTCAACAAAGACCTATACAGTAACCATAGGACAGATTCGAGTCTAGTTCTTAGGGGAAGGGCAGGTTCACAACACATGGGAAAGTTGTGGTAATAACTCGGTTTTGAGGTAATTTTTGAAAACTTGTACACGGTTAACATTGTATTGATATCTACCTCAAATAGGGACTTTCAATTTGAGAAATTCTTCTAATATATCCAATGTTCAATCATTTCCCTTCTTCTAGAGTTTTTGTTTTTATTTCTGTGCTTTGTTTGTGGAGGGAGAAGTTATTGCATATGGATGAGTGTACCTGGGTGTGTGGGTGTGCACGCACGTAAGTCCATGTGAAGGCCTGAACCTTGGGTGTCATTCCTCAGTAGCTATTCATCTTATTTTTTGGGACAGTGATCTGAGGCTCCCAGATCCAGGCCGACTGGCAGTCTAATGAGTTCCAGAAACTTTCATCTGTCCAGTACTGGATTTACAAGGGCACACCACTATGCCTGGCTTTTTATATGGATATTGGGAATTGAACTCAGGTCCTCATACTTGTGCAAAAAAAAATTATCAATCAAGCTGTGTTTTAATTTCTTTTAGCTTTTTAACCAGGGCTCACTGTGCTTCTTCCCTGGCATGTTTGAAATGGCAATATTTTATTATATTACATTATGTAATATATTGCATTATTCTTATGAGATGTCCTCTCTGATTTATTTATTTATAGTAATAGTAGGGATTGAACTCAGGGCCTTGAATTTGCTAGGCAAGTGCCTTTCTTGTGACCTATATCCCCAGCCCATAAAATATCCTTTCAACCCTGAGAAACCCATGGAAAAATGGAGATGCTATTCAGTAGCTGTGCAGAAAAGTCCCGGCTTCCTCACCTTGAGATCCTGTGAATCCCTAAAGGATAGTTCCTTATCAGAAGTGAAATTTAGGAAAATAATAAAGAGAAATCTAAAAAACTGGAACAGACCTGAAAGTCAAGAAAAATGAAATGACTAGATGATGCCAGTCTATCAGAATGAAATTTGACTAGCTTGAGGACAAAGAGCCCAATATTAAGTGTCCTTTCCTTTAATGATGATGGCCTGTTCTAAACATAGCTGTGGGTCAGTCCAAAGTGGCAGCCTAGATATCTACTTTATATAAGGAAAGTTATGAAAAAACAAGCTGTAATACTGAGTAGAGGAGAATGTTGACTTGTGGTGAGAAATGCTGGGCTCGAATATTTGTCCGTTTCCTCCATTCTTACTTTCCTATTTGTCTAACTTTTTATACATTTATTGATTACTAAGGAAGAACAGAAGCATGTTCGGTGTCAACCTTTTTAAAAATGTAAACAATATTTTCTTATAGCCTCCCATGGTGACATATTTACAAGTGTTTTTCTAATTCTCACTTATTTAGGGCACGCTATTCTTGATTCTAGTTCTCCAAATGTACATGCCTGTTTCTGTATTGTCTTTGATTCTGTATAAAAGGCTGAGGGATTAAATGGCGTGTCTAGCTCAGATTTATGACTCCCCTTGTCTCCCTTAGCCACTTTTAATCCCCCTACAAACAGAAAACCTGAAGGAGGAAGCAGCTTCAGCCTGTTATCAGATTGAGTATAGTTCTCTGGACCACAGCTCTATCCAAGGATCATACTTGTGCATGTTACTCACAGGTGAAATAATTTCCAAAGGGAATTTTCCAGGGTCCCTGAAAAATGCAGCAGCAAGAGAAACTAGCTTAGACTTGAAACAAGCTTGGAAAATGTTACAGTGGAGATGTAATTTACATTGTCTTTCTGGTTTTGAGTTGTGGCCACTGTTGTGGAGTCGATCCAGAAACTTTATACAACTGGCAGTGCTGAACGTAACCCAAAGCCATGTGCTTGTATCCTTTTGCCAATGTCTGCAGCAAATAGTTCTGTTATTCCCATAGGTAATAGATGTATGCCAAAGATTTCTATTAGCTGCTGCACCATGGCCTCAGAGTCACAGCTTTGTGACGTGGGGAGGGCGTCACCAGTTTTGTTTTTGGAGTTTTGTGTATTTTAAAAATATGCGCCGTTTAAACATAACTTAAGGCAAACAACACATAAAAGGTTTTTCACATTTTTCCTTGCTCATATTTTGAGATTCATTGGCTACAAAATATGCAAATTTTAAAAAATAATTCCTTTGGAGGACATACATTATTTCAAATAGACTTTTCCCAAGGACAATCAAATTTTCACTTTTCAGTGTTTGTAGGAACTAGCCCTGGAAGTCATCTGGAATACTTTTAAGAATGTGTTTTTAAAGTATCTTTCAGCTAACTAATTTTAATACAAATGAACTCATATTAGGTTCTTGAATTTATTTTAACCATGAATCTTTCTGTGAGGGCAGACACAAATAACTAGATACACAAAGGTTTGTAGCCCCGAAGGATGTCAGTTGCTCAGTAGTTTAAAATACTGAGTTGACTGTTATACTGGAAACAGTCACAATTCTAAATCCAGAGACAACAATGACAAATCCATATAGGTGACCAATGGTGACAAGAGAGCCTTTATAAAATTTCTTTGATTGAGCTAGGTGGTGGTGGCACACGCCTTTAATCTCAGCACTCGGGAGGCAGAGCCAGGAGAATCTCTGTGAGTTCGAGGCCAGCCTGGTCTACAGAGCGAGATCCAGGACAGGAACCAAAACTACACAGAGAAACCCTGTCTCAAAAAACAAAAAACAAAAACAAAATTTCTTTGATTGCATTTTTTTCTTCCAATATATCCATTTTTAAATAATAAAAATGAGACCACACCACTCTTTCTTCAGATAACTTGTATACCAGTATTTTTGTTCATTTAGTGGAAAATCTTGAAATTCATCCTAGTGAGAGAAAAAGTAAAAGAAAGAAAGCATATCATCAGGCTGGACAAGAAAAATGCTTATTTAAGTGAACTTTAGGTGAACAACAGAGGACATGTTTGGCACCTTTTGCCTATAATTCGGTTGGTCACATTACAAACAATGAAATTGTTATACTGCAAATTGTATTATTATTAATAATTTTCTGATTCTTTTTGTGGCATTAAGGATTGAAGCGAGGACCTTATGCATGGTAGACAAACACTTTACCACTGAGCTATATCCACAGTCCTATTACTATGACTATTATTATTATTAATCTTAGCCATCAAAAAGAAAAAGTTGGAGCACAATTTGCAATGAGCTCTAGCAATGACGCTTTAAAAGATAGAATGAACCTGTTGTTATTTGCAGCTGTTCTGAAAGAGGCCAGCAGAAAACGATATTAATCCCATGGCCAGTGTGGGAACTGGTTTTTCAAGGAAACAACTTGCTTTTGGTTTACATTACTGTCAAGTCACCATGCACAAGGCTGTATCCCCTCTATTTGGTTACAGAGTGGGGGGAAAAACAAAACACCGAATGCCAGCGTAATGCATTCAGCATCAGAGCGGGCCCTGCTGTACTAACACCATGTGCTCATGCCCATGGTTACATGTTCACAGCTGGCAGTTTGATGTTTTAAGAGACAAGCTACCAACCTTCCTTGCAGGAGACTTCTGTTGCTGCTGTTTACCTTGTGCAGTGTACTGAAGCAGTGGCCTCTGAGTCACAGATGCCTGTTCCCTGCAGGCTTTGACCAGACACGAATCAGATGCTTTTTCAACTCAAGTCAGCAATTGTGGCTAGAAGAATGGAAAAGGAGTGCCACAGCTTGGGAATTCTTATTTTGTATTTGATCGCAACTTAAAAAATAAGAAATGTTTTTGGCTCATTCTGTTGCACTCTTATTCAGAAAGAGTTCTGGAGCTTTCCACCTGCCTACTTCCCTTTGTTTGCCACACACCAACCTAAAACAAAAGATCCTAGAAGCAGTCACACTGGTGAACAAAGCTCTTTCTAAATCCTGAAAGTAATGGCTTTCTGTCTAATGCCCTATCGTGTTATGTATTTATTAGCAATACATTTTCCATTTATTTTCTCAAAGATTGCCAATAAAGAACTGAATCACATAAGGGAGTAGCTGTAAAGCCTCTGAGTTCCCTAATGTCAAACTCATTAGCATCCGAATAAGCACACAGCAGCACGTCATCTGCACAATTGCAATTTTTTACTACTTTTAATAGCATTCCTCAAAGGGCTCATTTTCAACTTTCTTCAGTGGTTAGTTGGGTCTCCTGGGAGAAGGCGCTTCCTGATGCTCACAGCTTCTACTCAGCAGCCTAGCCGTTTGCTGTCAGATGCGTCAGCCCTCTGCCCTAACCCCATCTGCTGCGGCTTCCCTCCCTGGAGACTAGAAAGGAGGCAGCACAGCTGAGATCTGCTTGAGAAGTGTGCAGAGGGTGCTGAGAAAAGATAAGTTTAGGAATATGATTTGACATGCAAAGGCCCAGGATGTGGAAGCACAGTGAAATACAAATGGGAAGCAGGGCCTCTCAGGATGCTGACTCTGAGTCGGTCACTTACAGTTCCACCCAGCTCCTCTTTAGAAGCCCATCATAATCAAACAGGAATCTCCCACTGCAACCTGGGTTCCTCTCTTCCTACATATGCACGATGACAAGGAGATGCCTTTAAAACCCCACTTTTATTAAATGTCAACTTTGGGGTTTTAACAATTATTATTTGCCATTCTTTGGCTATTTTGTATATTCTTTTAAAAATATCATTTTTCCTAACTTAAATGCATAATAGCCCATGGGGAATTCACACTGTTAAGACAGTTCCGAGAACTCCCAACAGCTCTACCTCCACCTGGAAGCATGCACTCACTTTCATGGAAGCCCCTACTTTCCTGAAACAGCAACCTTAAAAGGAGAAACTATGTGGTAACCAAAGTATGGCAGGCCAAAAGGCTACACAGTATCTTTCTAATTAATGATTCAGTTGCTCAGAAGTCATAACTCCATGAAGTCATCACCAAGTACTCCATTTGCTGACTTCCCTTTCTGAAAATAGTTAGAAGATGTCAGTCCTTAATAACTTCATGGATGAGTACCTGCTTCTGAAAAAGTCAGTTCTGTTCAAGTCTATGATACAGTATGATGACTCTGTTATATTATTTCAAAGAAAAGAGACCTGCAACATTTGAGATTGTATTTTGTTTTTATGGATGAATGGACTAAATGAATTGATGAATATGTCAACTGTGACCCCTAAACTGAGAACTGTAGGTTTACATATAGTTCCAAGGGAAGTAATATTTATTAAATCTCCCAAACTAAATGTAAAGTAAAAATTTTGGGGAAGGAGCAAATGAATTTGTCATGCACTGTGTGTACCATGCACAACTTCTGGTCTAATATGAACTCACCACCATTTGCCCATATGGTGTAACTAACATGACATTACCACCACCATCAATGTTCTGTAACATGACCTTACTACCACCATTAATGTGTTCTAACATGACCTCACCACCACCATCAATGTGTTCTAACATGACTTCACCACCACCATCAATGTGTTCTAACTAACATGATCTCACCACCACCATCAATGTGTTCTAACATGACCTCATCACGACCATCAATGTGTTCTAACATGACTTCACCACCACCATCAATGTGTTCTAACTAACATGACCTCACCACCACCATCAATGTTCTGTAACATGACCTCACCACCACAATCAATGTGTTCTAACATGACCTCACCACCACCACTAATGCCATGTAACTAACATGAGCTCACCATCATTGCCAATGTTCTTGTAGGGTTTGCCTACCAGTGACACCAGTCTGCTCTGTCTAGTCAGGAAGGGCAAGACCAACAGTCCTCTCAGAAGCCTGGAAAGTTCAAATAGTCTCTAAAGACTGCTTGGATTTATTTCCTTAACAAGTCCACATAACAATACCAACATATCTTCTTATGTATCATTACTTCTTGAGGTCCTGCTTCAACAACTTCTAACAGTTTTACTGTCTTATACACTGTTCTAACTTTTAACAGCTTCACAGATTATTCACCATCTAGAATAAAGAAAAGGCTTATCTTTGACTTGTCTATGCTTTGGAATTATAATACAAGTTCTTTGCAGTTCTAAACTTCACGATTTATTTTATATTAATGATTATAATGATTTAAGTTACAGCCAAATTTTGTATAATATACTATTATATCATGTGCATATAAATACTTAGATATTTAATATCCCATACTACCATACTTACGTACATATTAATACATATGTATATATAAGGTTGATGGCTAACTGCAAACACAATGGAATTCTTCAATTTCCATTTTTGATTTTTACTTCTCATAATTTCTGTTGACATTTATTTCTATTCATGTTTCTCTTTTTTTTTTTTGAAGTTCTAGTCAGTAAGCCTTAGAGTAGTTTTTGTCCATTAGAGCACACAATTCTCTATTTAGGAAATGATGCATCAAATTTTTGTGAGTCTGTTACCACATAATATTTATGTTGTTTAAAATAAATTTCTTCTGCTGAGCTCTCCAGGTTGATAGTAGAGAATATGCTTTGTTTTCTGGAACAAATGAATGCAAGCGTGAGTTTCATTTAAGTCTTTTAGGTAAATAAGTCTGCTTCTTATTGTCCATAAGCTTTTTTTCACAATGAGACCACAGTCAGGTATCTGATCATAGAGGGAGTAGGACAAGGAGGTTCTGTAAGCCTCATATACTCCACAAGGAAAAACAGGTCTTACTGCAAGGTGAGACAGTAGGATCATTTAGGTTTCCGCAGAATGTTTCCAATTTTAAATTATTGGATATTCAATAAGATGAATTATTTTATGTTATTTATCAAATTGCCTTTCATCATCCATTTTGAATACTTTATGCTTCCCCGACTTATCACTAAAGCTCAAATATAAACCAAACTTCAATTCAGTTGGTTATTTTAAAAGAATAAAGTAAGACTTATCAACCAATATACTAATTACGATTGAGTGATTTAGTTGACTTTTTAGGGATTTGTCCAGCTTTTGAATCTTTGTCCTACAGAATATTTCAAGAAATCTTAAGTGCAAAGATTCTACAGCAACTTTGATTTGCTTTAAGAAGAGGTCATTTTGCTTAGAGAACAAGTCATTTTTGCTCTGAGGCTGAAGTCATATAGTGGACTCAAATAACTGTGGCTTGCACTGTCACACAGACAGGACAATTACATTTACACAAGTATGCATCCTAGTATTGATATTTGTCCTTCCAATTCTTTAAGAAAATCATGGTGTCTTCTCCTTAAAGTCTGAAGCAATTCCAATACCTTATATAAGACTTCTATTTCTCCATTTTACCTGATTTAACCAACAAAATAGCCCTCAAAGATACTTAAAGCCATGTGGTAATTAACATAACTGCATTTAGATGCCATTTATGATTGATAATTCCAACACCTTGTGGGAAAAAAAGTTGCATGCTGTAAACATTATAAACATATTCAAATAAGCTTAACACAATCTGCCATGCTTATTTCTGCCTAGATCATGGACCAGCGAAATGGTTAATGCAAATGGATTTATAATTTGCTTTGGGGGGCCAGTTTCTTCTCCTTATTTATTAGCCCAGCTGATGGGGCAGATTTGATGAGGCACTTCTGGAATAATTGAGTCATCACACAAAGAAGGCTGCTAGCATTCAGAGTGGTTTTATCAGCAGCAAGCAGGCCTGATTACTGACAATTACACTCTGATCCGGTGATGGAGGAGAAAGAGCCAACGAGTGGGAAATGTCCGTGTTTCTATCCAGGAATAATTTCTACATTCATTTTACATGCTAAGTGTTTCCTATCTCTGCATAATAAACTGTAAACAGGAATAGATGGCACAATGTCCCTTAATATTTCCTGGTAATGAAGACACAAATGTACAGTGAATGCTGATAAATATAGATGAAACATAAGCTATTCTCCCAGTCTGTATTGTTACCTTTAAAACAAATGCATTTTTGTGGTAAAAGCATAATCATAGCTAATGCAAAAAAATGACAGAAGATTGAAACTGTCCTTGTAACTACATAGAAACTTTGCAAAAGTCCTGTTAATCACACTGCTTTAAAGACTGGTGAGCTGAAGGTTGAGTCCAGAAACCATGTCATTCTGTGTCTTGAGTGGCAACTGTACAAAACTCCTTGGGTTAGGTACAGCAGAGGACAGTGTGACAGTGACCTCCATCAACACTCAGAAAGAACATATCTAAACTCTAACAGAGAAAGCAATGAGGCCAGCACTGAATACATCTTCACGAGTATGGATTTCAAGTTCCCTTCCATAGGCAGTCCATCAGGATACATCTGATAGTGAATAATAAAGTTGCCTGTGACCCCTGATTTGCCATGAACAATGAGTTACTATGCTCAGCAGGCAGCTTTTAACCAACTTGTTTACAACATGGCTTATCAATAAAGCAAAATGTATCTGATAGAGTTATCTGCTAAGCCAATCTTTCTTCTGACTCAGAATTGAGTTTGAAATGTCCAGAGAACAGGAAGGTTGATATTTCTTAATGTGCTGCCTTAGATTTTAGTGGAAACACTCTAATTTCTTATAATATCAAGAGTTTCCCCATTTAAAAACCCCATCAGATGTGAAGCCATGAATAATGAACCGGCATGGGTCTGTTTGCATAATCTTTTCTTTAAAGCCCCTTCCTGGCTTCCAAAGAAATAAAAGTTATTCTCTGTTCTCCTGTGGTAACTATGGAAACCATGTTTTACTGCACTAACCACTTAACTTCAAAGCTTGTGTTACAACTAAATGTGCTATTTTGAGTAAATCTATACTAAACATCCTTATAATACAAAAAACACTTTTAATGGTATTCAAAGAACACTTGTTGATTAAAAAAAAAACAAGGTTTTTCATTATGCAAAGGGAATTTTCTCTCTTTAGGCTATTTTATTATATAGATGGTCACACAATATTTTTTATATCCTTGGACATTTCCACTTTCCTTTACTACTTTCAAGAGGTTCTCTACAATATTTTCAATAAGTCTGATATTTTTCTCAATAGTAACTTTTTGGTTTTCATTAGCATTTTCACAATGTTCTTTAAATATGAATTATGATAAAAATTATAGTCATTTTTCTTCATTATCTGATGATGAAAATGGAATGGGAGAATCTACTGAAGGTTTAAAAGAAAATGGCATGACTCTTAGTTGTTGAGGCCAACAAGCTAATGGATTTTGGGAACACAATCCTTAGACTTTATCATTATAAACAAAAATCTTTAATATAGATTATTTTCACATAGGTATCTTTCTTCTAAAATATACTATTAATCATTCAATATACACCTACTGGACAGTAATATACATATTGTCCCATGGGAAATAATGGGTATAAAAAATATTCAAGGCACAGCTCTTTTCCTCAACAGTACAAACAGCAAGTCAAGGATTGATTCCAATATAATGTGGAACATCCTAAGGCAGAAGGGGACTGAGGAACTAGTGGACATGAGTGGGGCCTAGACAACTTCTAGATGATTGTGATTCATGAGATGTTCAGAGAACCCTGAATAAAATAGGAAAACATTCTTAAAGACCAACTGAAAGGATGCCAGTGGTCAAACTGGCTTGGTCACTGTATTAAAGCTACGTTTTCATGCAGTTGTGAAAGGGTCAAAGACAGCAGATGGTTAAATTAACTATCTTAAATTAAATGCCTTTAATTTGTTGATTTGATATGTAACTTTCCAAGAAACCTCCCCCTTCAGGATGACAATTGCAAAATCCACTCCTACTCATGATAGACAGCATTCTCTGGAATCCTGTACTCCAAGAGAATTTTGATGGCCTGCTCATTTTGATAATTAGGTTCTGCCTTTCGCTCTATTTCCTCATGTCTTTCTGCTTTTACTTAGGCTCAGGTAGGACCATGGATGGAGAGATGTGCCCCCTAGAAACCATTTTATGGCTATGGTATGTGCTCAATACATTGATGTTGAACTGAAATAAGCCCAAAATAATCATAGATTCTTGAGATTATAGCTTATTAATTGATTTAAATAAACCCTGGCACTCAGTATCTGGGATGTTATAGGTTTAGTCAGTTTGGTTGTTCTGCCAGCTAAAGAAAACTGACAAGGTTTGCTTGTTTGTTGAGATAAGATCTTACTACATATCACAGATGACCTCAATTCACAAGTATGGGGATTAGAGTTCTGAGCCATCCTACCCAGCATTTCTTTCTTCCTATGTGTTCAAAGGTGTCCCTAGTGCAAAGAAGACAATATATGAAATGTGACAGATCTATGCCTGATTTTTACCCAATGACGACTTTTACTTCATTTACATGAACAATTACATAACCTTAAATTGGCTCTTCTTGAGAAATGAATGCCAAATCTGAAATGAAATACAGTGAGCTAGATTTTGGAAAATGATTGGTCTAGGAAGGGTGCTGACTCCTTTAAGATCTATGAGAAAAAAAAAAAAGATCTATGAGAACCTCATTCTTAGAGTCTTCTTTTTCTCATTCAAAATTTACCAGAAGGTCCTTACCATTGGCCACCTACATTTTACTTTAAGTAATGTATGCCCACATACTCAAAATTGATGAGTTGATTGATATTGCAGAGGAAAATGGAACCAACCATTTCTAGGAGGAAGGACAAAGCATGTCTAGCAATTTTATCAACAGTGAAAGGAGATAGAATTTACTAAGCAAATGTCTCTCATCTTTACTGGAGTCTTATCAGGAAACATGAGTTTCATAGGCACTGCACCACTCAATGTCCCTTCATCATCATGATATCCTATGGAATTCCATATTACAACCAATTTACACACCAAGATAGGGCAATCAAGTAAGATCACTACCAGTCTCTGTATCATACAGGTGAAAAACAGTTCAAATGGCAGCCTTTGCTTTCATGTATAGACTGAACTTCTGCTGCAGAGACCTGGGCTTCTACCCTCTCTGATACTCCATTGTTCTTACCCAACCTCATATTCACTCAGGTTCACTGAAGGGGTCATATAAACACGGATTCCTTTGTTTTTTCAGTAACACAACCATTGCATTTATAGAAATATGATACGTACCACTTTTATAAGGGAGTAGCATTACAAAATGGAAGGTACAATCACTGAGTATCAATAAATATCATTTACATCCCCAAATAAATAATCTTAGACTTTCAATTTTGGCCTCTCAAGAATTTGTTTCATTCAGAAACAGAATAGTCCTCCTAGGACTTATATTACTAGCTGTAAAATATATCCTATCTATTGGTTGGCTTATTCTATTATTTCTCTTTCATTTCATTGACAAATATTCATAAACTTAATAGCTTTAAAAATCAGATCTATTATTATTTTATAGTTGTGGATGCATGGGGTCTTCTTACGGTCTCATCAGTGTGAAACAAAGTCAGGCTGCACTGTAAGGGATAACCTAGTTTCTTACTCAGCTGTCTTGGAAAGTCCAGTTCCTCATTCTTGACAACACGGAGCTGCTGAATGACACTACAAGTCACTCCTGCCTCGAGGCACTGACACTTTTCTTGATGATGTCCCCTTCCTCTTCAGAGCTGGAAAGGGTGGTTTTGTTGAGTCATTGTCCAGCTTTAGCTCCCTGACTAATTATACCGTCTTTTTTGTAAGAACCATGGATAGTTGTCCATTCCTTCATAGTCTGTGGTAGTCTTCCCATCTCACAGTTCTTAACTGACTCATTACCCTTTGTTATGCAGTAACATATTCACCAATTTTAGACACACCTTTGGGAGGGAGACAATCATCCTGTGCACCACAATCTCTAGTCACCTACAGGAATTCTTAATATTTCAGTACTTATGCCCCTCATTACCATACATGTGATGTCACAAATCTTGGTACCAATATTAATAAATACCAACATCTTTATTGGTTCTCTAAAATCAAGTTTCTTAACGTGTTTATTTTCGAAGGCATTGACATTGGAGAGGTATTTTTGAGGGGAATTTTAATTTTAAATAGGCATCACTTACCTTCCCTAGCAGCTATTGAATTTGAACCAGAGAGTTGCCATTGCTACAGATGGAAGCATCATCAGAGAAAACATGGAAAGAAGAAAAGAGAAAAGTTAATTAAATATCAATTATCTACAGTTTATTAACTGCATAAACAATATTTTAGAACAGTGGTTCTAAACCTGTGGATCATGACTCTGAAAACCTCTATCTCCAGAAATATTTACCTTACAATTAATAACAGTAGCAAAATTACAGTTATGAAGCAGCAAAGAATTTTATGGTTGGGGGTCACCACAACATGAGGAACTGTATTAAAGTTTTGCAGCATTAGGAAGGTTGAGAACCACAGACTTAGGGTAATATGCAAACTGTGCATCAGAATATGAGTCTGGGTAGTACAACATTCAATAGCCAGAGATATTATTATTTTAAAGACTATCCTACAACAAGGAAAACAGGTGTCTACTATTAAGAGAAAACATTGTTTGGATTTGAGACCTTTACACATAAGTACTTTTGAGAACCTTTTCTAGGGACACACCTGAGAGAGAAAATGAATTATCAAAGATAGTCTTTTAAAAAAGAATCAGTGGTTTAACACTAATTTCTAATCAGATCCTACAGAAAGGAACAGCCCGCATGGCAGCTGTACTTTTCCCAGGGTTAATTACCTTTCACTGCTCTCTACTAATGAGTCAGCTGTTCCTGCCACCACACACTACCCTGGTTCATCTGGAGCTGTAGCTGTGGACAAACACAGGAGTGACAGACCTATTTACATATGGGGGTGTTGTAAAGCTTTCAAAAGGATTTTTTTTTAAATCCTTTCCTCCTCATATGTTTCCATGATAAAATAATTTTTGACAAATAAGGTTTTATTTGATCAATGACTTTTTTTGGCTGGAAACAGGGTTTATCACTGATAAATATATAATGGTAAAAGCCTTGGAAGGGGGTGAACTTCATTGCACCCTCAAAGGCTTTGTGTAACTTGTTCTTTAGTGCCACAGCATGGCAAAACCCACTGTAATCAAAGACAAATAACCTCTGATTTGTGCAGTTTCCTTCACTTATAAAAGGTTCCCTTAAAGCAGTTACATTACTGAAAATCAAATTCAACAGTAGAAGAAAAGAGATTAAGAGAAAAAGATGCCTGATCCAGCTTTATAACTGCAAAGTAAATTCAAAAATTAAGAGACTTGAAAATTGTATCTTTGTCTGTGCCAAGATCATCATTGTATTCTAGATCATTGCTAGATAGAACACACATGCACATTATGCACATACATATATGTGTGCATGTATATATATACATATATATATACCTACTATATACCTACAAGCTATAGCTGACTTACTACCTATGTCACAGCTCTTTTAACCAAATTACAGTTATCTTTCCATCACATGGTGTAGAAAGAATGTGCCCTTATAAAATTTGAACAGGTTAGTGAAGAAGTTTATAAATCTCTTCTGCCCTTTTAATCTGGAGAAAGCTGAGGGGCTAGACAAACAATAAAGTAGCAGGGAGCTCTACTTGAACATACTCCAAATGCCCCGAATGAAAGATCCTCTGTTTCCAGAAAGTTCCAGACTCTAAATCCTAAATTCTAGATCAATGACTCTTGGGCTTTCATACCTATGGAGACGACCTAGGCATCTTGCTAATAGGCAGGATCTCGATTAGACACTGCAAGGTCTGCTGTGACATCGTACAATGCTCACACAGCACCACGTGCTCCTGTTGGTCCACAGGCTACACTGATAGCAAAGTAATGGGACAGTGGTCCTTAAGTATTAGCCTACATCAGAGTTATGCAGAGGCTTGATCCAGCCCAGAGGACTGATTCCATAGTTAAAGAGGGAGATCTGACCTGAGAACATGTGTTGATAATGCTAATCGTTGGAGACTGCACTTTGTAAACCATTGCCTTAACTATTCATTACTAAACACACTAAAGAGTCCCCAAACCCAAAGGCTAACAAATGCCCATATGGGACAACAAGCATGTCCTCCTTATTTCAGATACATTTGTTTGTTCTAGCATTAATACCTCATGATATAAATGAATAGATACAAACTGAATGTTCTGTCCTAACAGGACAGAAACACATCCTGAAAAATAATTTATAGACTATTGAACTTGTTCTTCCCTTCAGATGAAGCCATTCATATCAAGAAATAAACAGTAATTATGTGCTTCATTACAGGTGTGATTATCAAATGTAAGCTCACAAATTACAAATTGAAGACTTTGTACAATATTTAAATTTTCAAAAAGCAAATAAAATATGGGAATAGATTAATTACAAATTATAAAATAAAGACAAATTAAAATGTCAAGCAATGATACAAATTCCTTGAGACATTCAGTGTTAGCAGCCTAAAAAATTCCTCTAAATGGCATAGTATATTTCTGATACACACTCACATGAGAAGTGTTCTGTTTTGATTACCACTATTTTGAAGGTCACATTATACTAGAGACCTCTTGGAGTATAGAAAAACCTATTTTCCGAATTGCCCTTCATATAGATAGCTCAGTGTCAGATCCTTGACCAGGGCATTTTGCAACATTGTTAGAAAGAGAGGATTAATAAAAGAAATTAGAAATCTTCCTGGTGTGTTTTAGTAAGGAAATGGAGAGTGGCTCTCAAAGCAGCAGGCTATCACTAAGCAGAAGCCAGGTGCTTTAGCATTGATCTCTACAGGACAAGGAAGATTGTCCTGGACATGAATTTATATACCAGAACTCCAATAAAGGTCAGAGAATGGGGTTCCATGCATGTGGGTTCAGTAAACACATGAGAAAGATTTTACAGGAATCAATGTTCCTTCTGAGTTATTTGTCTCTGCTGTCTTACAAAAAGGATAGACAATGCCAATCTCATCTAAATAGAAGAGGACAATAATATCACAAATAATAAATTCACTTAATATCTGTGTAACAAATGGTCTGTGTATAGAATCGCATTATTTAGGCAAGCCATTAACTGATACACTGAAATCTTCTGTCAACACCTATTCTCCTGGAGAAGAGAAGCCAGGCAAACTCAAATCATCTGCAAATGGCAGGCATACATGTTCTGCCACTCTCCTAGGGAAGATAATCCTGTCATTCAAGTCAGAGACAAATAAAGATCTTTGAGATGCAGGTGTTGAATTTATTTATTGAAGACTTAGGAAAACAATCTGACTGGTTTGATAAGAACTAGACCCCAAAAGTACAAACACCAAGTTACAAAGTTTGAGAGAAAACACAAATGAACAGATTTTGGTCATGTCATATTTTTTTTTGAAAAAGGAGGTGCAGGAGTAAAATTCATTAAAACTATGGAAACCCTGTCCTTAAAATGTAATTTATGCGATGTGTTTTCATAATGCTACAAACTTTTAATGCAGATAATTAACAGCATGGACTGGAAGTGCAAGGGAATATGAACTAATGCCCCTCTTTATATGGCTTTTAAGAATTATAATGAATATGACTATATAAATGTGATCATTTGAACATCCAGGTTTGCTGTTTCATGTGATGGCTCAAAGGTCAGTCCAGCTCAATTCATGCTGGTTGTATTTTTTATCCAATTTCATCATTAACCAATGGACCTTTGCTGAATCAGCGTAGTTAGTGCTGGTAGGCACCAAAGGAATGTGACCTTCTTCATTTCTTTTTTTTAAATATTTATTTTATTGATATTGACAAATTAGAATTACACACATTTATTTGTATAAAGTAGAATTATCAAATCAATCTAATCAACATACCTACACAACCCTAAATATTTATCAGTTATTCATCTACTCTAACAGAAACAATGAAGCTTTGGATATCTCCGCTTCTATGTCATCTCCAACACAAACACTGTTCAGCTGTCTGATTCTGTGTGTTTAATTTTTCTTGGTTTTCTATCACACGACTGTTTTCTGAAAACAAGCTTGCAGAAATAAAATGCTTCCAAACTATGAAATCCCTGCTCTTAAAGATCTAATTTATATGATGTGTTTTTTAAGTTGACAAGAATGCTCATAAACATAGCACCTTGCTGCAGTTAGGTAGAAAGCCTTTCTTTCTTCTCCCTAACTCTTTCTTTTCCCCATTCCACTCACAGCTCTGTATCCCTGTGAGAAGCCTCACGTGCCCTCTCCCAGCCCCACCTGCTCTTCTCAGATTGGAAGCTCCTGTGAGCAAGAATGAGTGACTCCACCTCCCCTCCATGAGCAGATGTCCAGTCAGACTGATGTCATTTGAATGAAGACCAGCCCGCTAATTAATAAGAAGACTCTAGGCTAAGGCCACTTTCTCTGGGATATGTATGTTAGGAAAATAATATATTAAATCAATGCATTAAATATTTACAGATAAAACATGCAAGCTCCCACAGCATGTGCAAAAACTGTGAGCGTAAAAGTATACACTGAGACTCCACAATGTGATGAATAGTTCAAGTTAATTATTGTGTTCTGTTGATGCTATGCCTGAAAGGAAAGAGGATCTTTTTAGTTTTTGTTGGTTTGTTTTGAGATATCTCACTGTTTAAGCCAGCCTAGAATTCACTATGTAGTCTAGACTGGCCTCAAACTCACAACAATTTTTTTGTCTTAGACTCTTGCATGTTGGGAAGGAATATTATGAACAATTTATTAATAAACTGATATCTACTTTACAAGCAAACAGAAGCAGGGTCTGGAAAGAACTTGATGGGTAAAATGCTTGCCATGCCAGTGTGAGGACCTGAGTTCTGATCCTCAGCTTATGTGAAAGCTCAGCACAGTCACATGTGCCTGACATCCTATACTTGTGGAAGCAGAGAATGGCATACCTTGGAGGCTCACTCACTGGTACTAGAAAGTCTAGACAAAACAATGAGCTCCGGGTTCAGTAAGAGACAATGTCTCAAAAAATAAAGTAGAGAGTGACAGAAGAAGATATCCAATCTCAACCTCAGGGTTGAAAATGTGCAGGCATGAGTGAGTGCTCCACACCATACATCCTGTACACACATGTATCTCTCTCTCTCTCTCTCTCTCTCTCTCTCTCTCTCTCTCTCTCTCTCTCTCTCACACACACACACACACACACACACACACAGGGATGAAAACAAAAATATAAACATATGCATAATGCCACTATATTTTTCTCTTCACAAAACTACTAGCTTGGATACATAGGGGAAAAAACAGTCACATTTAAGGATTGTCACAGTTAAGCCAGTCATATTAAACTGGAAGAATGACTACATGTTTGAATGCTTTGGAGAACTAAATTGGGCACTTCTAGAAAAACAAGAGGGTAAAACAAAAGGACAATAGAAAAGGGCAATTTTTTCACACAAACATACAAATGGACTTACTTCAGCACACTGATTCCAAGTGAGATAATGGTGGTTTCCAGTCTCATACAAATCAGTTATCTCAGGCACTGGACTAAACTCCTCAGGAATTGACACTATTTATAGTTTATGGTGAATGAACTTACTATACTGTAAGAATTCCCATACAAAACCTCATCTGGCATTACCATTCCTCATGCTGGATTTCTCTGGCTAAGAGGCAGATGGAATCTATCCACTCCATGTCTTTTACCAAATCCTAGACCCAGAATAGGGTCACTGAGGGAGGTGAACTTTTGTGGTTCAATGAGACCAGTTATAGATTGGAAGGGATGTAAGAAAATTTACCAGTAGTAAACAGTACACTGGAATGCAGTAGGAGTCACAAAACCAGTATGCTGGAAAAGACTTGGTAAGTGAGCATCATGATGACTGGAAACTGTGAACCCTGGCCTGAGGCAACAAAGTTAGAATGAGGATGTTCTTTGGCTGTAACAATAGCCTGATGTAGTATCTAAATCTAGCTCATGTATTCTTTGGTCTCAGAGATGCACTTAATCTCCCTACCTTTCACATTTCCTGTGGACAATAACAGAAACTTACTCTAGAATAGTGAGTACTGCATGAGCCACACAGCACACAAAGCCATGGTACACTGCAAACACTCAGCAGACACCAGAACCATGGAGGTCCAGTTCAGTTCAGAACTCCAGGATAGTTACTAAGTGGAGTCCACAGGTGTGTGCTCCACCCACAGCAGCTCCAGGTCGCCACAGTGTTGATGAGGGGCATTAAATCTTTGGAGATGTTCTTCAAGCGAACAAGAGACAGAAAAAGGATATGGAAGAGAGAGAAAAGAAAGGAGGAGGGATATTGAAAGCAAAAGGGGATAAATGTGGTCAACGTACACTATTATGCATGTGCAGTAATGTCACAATGAAACTGCTTACTGAATAAAGTAATGTAGACTAGTTAAACAGAAAGTAGAAAAGTGGATCTGAACATAGGAAAATTCATTAATACTCATTCAAAGATATTTACTGGTTGTTCCTATTCTGTTCTAGAGACTGATATAAATGCTGCACACACAGCTATATCAATCAGAAATTATTCATCATTTCACCATTAAAATAGAATTGTAGCACAGAAAACCTACAAATTTCCTAGTTCATCAGTATCTCGGAACTCCTGGGGACTGGCATCTTGCTCCGAGGTCCAGGTTCTCCACTGTGCAAGTCTGTAGCATCATGGAAGGGTGATAGAGATGCAGAAATGGACAGTACTGAAACTATGTTCCCACTGAGAAGCAGATCCAAAACCAGAGTAAATACATACACAGCACAGATTAAAGTAGGTAATAAATGCTATAGAAAAATAATGTCAGGTAGAGTATAGGAGCCATTTACATCACTGAAACTATGTTCCCACTGAGGAGCAGATCCAAAACCAGAGTAAATACACACACAGCACAGATTAAAGTAGGTAATAAGTGCTATAGAAAAATAATGTCAGGTAGAGTGTAGGAGCCATTTTCATCAAGGGATCAAATCAAGCTTTGTTGATTTGAGACAGTAAAGAGCCATATGCATCGGGGCTGGGGAGATGGCTCAGTCAGTGAAATGCTTGCTGTTCAAGCATGAGATTCTGAAATCAAACCCTAGAACCCATGTTTAAAAACAAACAAACAAACAGGCTATGCCAGTGTGCTTGTTATTCCAATGCTGGGGATGTTGAAGTAGGCAGGATATCTGTGGTAGCCTGCTTATTGAACACCAGGTCAGCAAGAGATCCTGTTTCAAAATAATAAGGTGGATGGCACTTGAGGAATGGCACCCAAGTTTTCTTCTGGACTCATAAGCACATGCTCACAAACACACTTCACACTTTCTGTTCCCCCTACACAGAGAGAGACAGACAGACAGATACAGAGTGACAGAAAGAGAGAGAGAGATTCATGTGTCCGTGTATAAACATGTCCATGTATCTATAATATATTGTAAATGATTATAACCCAATAACAAAAAGCAGCCCAATTAGACCTGGCCAAAGGGGAGGGCAAGAAAGGATAGAAGAAAGTAAATTATCAAGTGGATGTATGCCTGGAAATGTCATGATATGCAATTAAGATATAATAGTAGTTATAATTAAAATTTTTGTTAAATGGAGGAAAGATTTGTACAGACATTTTCCCAAAGACAATATACAAGTGACTTAATAAGCACAGAAAGTGACACTCAGCCTCATTAGCCACAGAGAAACATACTTGAGACCAAAACGAGATGTCATTTTACACCCACACGGATTGAAAAAAAATCGAAGAGAAGGTCACAAATCCTGGCAAGGCCGTGAAGAAGAGTGTACATTGCTGGTAAGAACACAGAAGGGCCCAAGCACACTAGGAAACACCTAGTATCACCTCAAATAGTCAAATACAAAGTCACTCTAATCCAGCAATATAACTACAAGCTACATGCATGAGAATAAAAACATATCCACACAGATTATACAATTGTCCTCACAGCATAATTCACAATTACCAACATGTAGACACAACCCATGTAGATACAACCCAAAATTATATCAAATAATGAAAAGTGGAATATTATTTGCCAATAAAAGCAAGTGAAATACTGATATATGCTAAAATAGTGACAAGCCGTGAAAATATTGTTAGATGAAAGAAGTCAGGCACAAAACCCA
Source organism: Peromyscus californicus insignis (assembly GCF_007827085.1). Classification (NCBI taxonomy): domain Eukaryota; kingdom Metazoa; phylum Chordata; class Mammalia; order Rodentia; family Cricetidae; genus Peromyscus; species Peromyscus californicus. The sequence continues at coordinate 135,111,243 of NW_026294573.1, forward strand.
CAAATGAAGAGAAAACTAGCAAATGTGATTTCAATTACATGAAATGTTTAGAAGACACATCTCTACAGATGTACAAAGTAGAATGCTGGCTGTCTAGAACTGGAAGAAAACATTTGAGAGGATGCTAAATGAGAAGGACAGAAGGTTTGGGGGAAAGTAAAAATATTCTAAAATGATCATTGGCGATGGTTGCAGAACTCAGGACAGACTGAACACTACCAAACTCACTGTAAATGAGTAAAGTGTGTAGTATGTAAACTAGTTCTGGTCTGTTTATCAGCTGGTAAAGCCAAACAGACCATTTAAGAAGTTTGAATTGTATGCTATGCAAGATAGGAAGACATTAAGCAGCTCTGAACAGACATATGAGGCAGGGGAGCCAGCTTCTAGACAAGAAGTAAGCAGGACATGAGGAGATGGACTGGAGGGGATGTTAACCATGAAGAGAAAACTAGCAAAATTTTGTTTTGTCTCCAGTACAAAACAAAAATACTAGGCTGAATGCACTGAAGAGCAGAGGTATCTGCTGCCCGCTAGATTCTAGCTCCTCTCTGGCCACTTCCCTCCACAGACACACGCTCTGGAGAGAAGCCAGTCTCATCTTCTGCTACTCCTTCCTGCAGATGGCCGCAGCTTAAAGAATAGTAAGCAAAGTGGACACTGCTTTAACCCACTAACTGCCTGTATCTTTTATGATAGCTTACTTTCCAGGGGACACTCCAAAGCTCTTCTGGGTCTCTAGGTCTCTCTTGTTAGATAGAAGCCTTAATTTTTAATCTTATATATAAATAAAGTAAGTAATAAAAGCTGACATGCTAAAGGGCCTCACAGTTGAAGATTTGCATTTCACATTGGGTCAACAAAGCTGTGCAGGGAGTTTTGCATTGGTCCACACTGCCTGATGCAGCTCATCCTTATACTTCCTACACATCTCCCTGAATTTGTGCCTTCTTCTCTAAGAGTGGGTTCCCAAGATACTCTCCTTGCATTTGTGTCCTGCTTCCTCCACATCCCCTTTCTTTCCAATTCCTATCATTCTGCTGCCTCTCCACATATACTCCTCTCTCCTATACTGCTGTCTCTGCTCCTCAGAGTCAAACCTACTGAAATACCCAGAAACTTTCTTCTTCTTACCTAACTTTTCCTACACATAGACATCTGGCTTCCAACCCAATTCCATTGACACTGCTCTGGATGTTGTCATCAGTGACTTTCTCTCTGACAGAGCTAACGGTGGGTTATCAGTCATTTTCTGAGCAGTTAACATTATTGTCCAGCTAATGAAAACATGTTTATATCTCGCCTTCTAACACCCCAGTTTTTCTGCAGCCTTCTCTAGATTCTTCCCTTGTTAAGCTCCCTTTTCTCCATTTTCCCATTCATAGTTGGTCCTCCAGTTACAATTTGGGCTCTTTTCTCATTGTCAATATACTACTTAAGAACCACATTCAAATGTCCGTTTTCCATCCTGGATCTTAATCTTGACCTTCATCCACTCACCGTCAGTACCAGTTGTCGGAAATGTAATACTCCCTGAAGAACCCAACATGATTCCCTCTGAACAACTCTTCCTTCTGAATATACTGTCTTGATTCATCATTCACATGGTTGTCCAAGACAGATGGCTGTCATTTCTACTTTGTATGTGGTTCCTAAGATCAAATTCCCAGTGTCCAGATGATAGGTGCATGGTGTACATTTACATATTCTTGTAGTACTCACTTATTAATCTTTTCTAGTTCTCAAATCCTGGGCTTGCCTTCTACACAATACAAGTATTCTACTCTCCACTCATTCTTCCTACCTGGCTGTAAGCACTGTGAATCCTCATGTACTAGCATCGCTGCTTAACAAAGTAAGTGGAACATAATAGGTTCTCAGCAAGTCTGTTGAATGTATAGCTCCAACACTGTTTGAGAGCTTTCTCTATGAGAGCTTCCGTGATGCCATCTCTGAGCAACAGCATGGCCTCTGCTAAGAGCCACTCTGTTCTTTATGCTGCAGCGTCATCTTTTAAAGGATGGGTAGAACAGGCTGTTCCTGGGCCCTATACTTTAAGGCTGAGAGTCTGAGTGTAACTATACCTGGCCATAACTTGTTTCAATAAACCTATTGTCATATGAATACCGATTTGTTTGTATCACTTTGCCCTATGCTGACTCATACATGCTCGGAGTCATGGGCCTAGGCTTGTGTTCATTCTCTACATTTTAGAAACCTAGGCACACAAATATTTCTTAGTCAACCAATTATATAAAACCCAAGCAATCTTTTCCTATTTATTTTTGATATTTACATTGTTATTTCTCTTCCTTGGCGTTTAGTAAATACTACAAACAAATTACTTAAAATCATATCCAGTTGAAATAATATATTAAAACTCGGGGGCACTTGATGGGCATCTAAGATTTACAATATCGTAACTGAAACAATTCCTTCTTAAATTATTTCTTCTCTGAAGAAACATATAAGCAATTCTTAGTAATGTTCTGAGTTTCTCTCTTAGGCAATAAGAAGAACAAACAGCTTTAAAGATAGTTTATCTTCTAAGGGATTTTTGTCAAACCTTGTTGTCTTTTTATTTGTTGTTATGCTTTCAGCATAGCATTTGTAAAAGATTAAAAGTACCCTAGGTTAATTCTGTAATAATTTAAGAAAACTATATGATTAAGTCACAAGCTAATTAAGATTAGTACAAAAGCAAAGACTGTGATGTGTCTACATATGCTGTAGACTGTAGTCTAGGGTTTCAAACATTTGTCTAGAGGAGTGGAACTTTCTTTCAAGTCAAACTTAATGAAATCTCATAGAAAAAACCTGAAAGCAAAGCATGTGCACATGTCTTCACAGTGTCACTGTGCCTGGCCTCAGCTGGGTTCTGCTCTCACAGCCATGCATGGAGTCATGGCTGTGCATGGTCTCTCACCAGTGCCGTTTTTCTCACCTCCAGGTAGGGCAGGAGAACTGACTTTGTGCTATTGGCTGTTGACCTGGTGTGGTAGTTGTGAGGATTTATAGACATAAAACACTTCGGTTGGTAGTTAGCTTGATGTCAGTGTGATATTAGTATCAAAATATACAAAGTTGGAATTCAATTATCAGATGCTTCTGAGCATTTGTGTTTATCTCACAGAGCTAAGAGTTTTCAGTGTGAGACCAAATGTTAAACTCTTAATCTAATATTTAGGTTAGACATAAAGTTCACATGGTTCATAACAGGCTATTTTTGCTATCGGGGTTAATTGGCATGGTAAATATCCATTTGAGAGGTATCTTGAGTGCTTATGTTGTCTTTAAATTATTTTTCAAATTCATGTTTTAATTATAAATTGTTTACAGCTACAGAATTTGGGGGACCAAAAGGACTCCAGAGGTCACCCTTAAAATGACAGATGTTGACGACAAGGAAAATAAAGCAGCTTGTCGGGTCACCTCATCTGATTTATTCAATGTGTTAGTCATATTTAACTATAATAGAACCCAGATATACCTAGGACCCAGCATTATTTGACGACTTGCTGCTGATGCTATTTCAGCCATTATACATGGGGAACTATTAAGAGCATGGACTCAAGTTTTCGTTTCTCTGGTGACATGAAAAGCACCTCATGATTCAGTCTCCATTGCTTCCTCTGTAAAGATAGACACGGTTATTCTGAGTAATAAATGAAGCTGTCCATTAAAGAACTCAGCACAGAAGTTGGCTCAAACCAAGTATCTGGTGGCTGTGGAAGGTTATTATTGTTAATATATAGTCAAGCCATATACTTCACTATTGCCATGAAAAAACTACTTCTGCAATACTAGAATTAGAAATTCTCTTCCTTATTTTCAAAATTCTAAATAATAATTCTCTGGATGATTTCATGGTGTGTGGCAAGAAAGAGAGACTGAGAAACACATTGGCTATGTATGTGCTTGCTTCTGTTATCTGATGAAGCCAAGTCCTGGACTCCTAAGGCTTCTTCAAGTTCCCTTAAGCTGACTCGCACTCTGCCGAGATTTGTCTGTGTGCAAAGCCAGACCACTGGAGTATTAAAGCTGATAACATCAGATTATGGAAGAAATACTCCCAAAGAAGTAAGTGATTCAGGCATGGAAGCCCACCAAGCTTCCAATGTTTATAGTTGAAGAAAAAGGTCACATAAGACTCCTGCCATGTGAAATATGACCAGTGCATGATTTCACACCAAAATAACATAGTCAAAATGCTTAGAAATGTGGTCTTTCAACTAAAGACTGATGTCAAAATGTGTAAGTTATTTTACAACCCAAAATCTTAGGCTGTAAGATTATTTAACTGAATATTTTCAGAAAAAAAAATTAAATATTCCATAATTTAGAAAGACTAGGTGAAATATACTGAATTTATCTGTTAAGACCAACATAAGAAATGTCTGGAAGGTTTTTTGGCATGTTCTTTTTGGTTAGGCTTGAAACCTGCCTTTTGGGAGGGTAATGACAGAGCTTTAATCCCTAGGAAAAAATTTCCAAAATTCATCATAGAAACTAGAATCATCTTTCATGAAGTCAGAAAAAAAAGGAAAATAACTTCTTCCCCTACTATTGAAAATAGCCACCAACACAACTCAATCCCCATTCTTTCATTTCCCCAGGTCTGACATTCTGCAGATGACCGCCCTTATTTGTCCCTACATGTTTTCCAAAATATAAAAGTGAAATAGAGTCCCAAGGGCACTGTACTTGAAAGGTTATGAGAGTTAGAGAATTTTAACCATGCCTGCCAAATCAGCAGATGGCTTGTGATTATAATTATATGCATCAATAAAACGAATAATCTTTACAAAATTTGAATTTCTGCTAAAGGAAGGGATTTAGTAAGCAGATGCAACAGAATGCATTTCCTTAACCCTTTTGGGAGACACTGGTATCTTTCACCCACACAAAAGCACCAAGGGCTCTGTGTGTTGCAGGTTGTATGCTCAAATTAGTGCCCTCTTTCTGGAGCAGTTACAATGTCAGCCTCAATCTTTTCCTGATTTCATTTTCTTCAGAGCATATTTCATCCTCACCTTTTTTACACCTTTAAGAATAGTCTTAAGACTAATTCTCCACAACTGTTTGATATTTGAAGGAGAAAAAGGTAAAAGAGGTAAATAAATGAAATTAGAGCAATTCTACCACTGAAACAACAAGCAAACAAAACATCTTGACAACTGATGATCACTTACAAACCAGCCTTTCAATAGCAAGATCACTCTGTTTTCATATTCTTTTTTATTTGTATTCCAGGAAAGAAATGCTGTTTGTTACTTTTAAGCAATTAACCATTTCAGGTTAGTCTGGTTCTGCATAACAATGTAAACAATGGTAGCTAAGTTTGGTTCAGGCCAAGCATGAATTTATCCACATAGATACTGAACATGTATGTGACACATAAAAAAGGAGGTAGGTTTTCCAAACCAGCATTTAGCCATGCTTTCTGCATGAGGAAAACCTCAGAACCTAGAAAATTAAACTATGCAACTTTAGAGTTGTGAGAGATCTGGAAAATACACCACAAAAATTTATACTTTGTTTTTATAAAATTGTATTATCAGTGTTTTTCATGGAATAGCCAAGTGCAGTTCCTCATTAGACCAGTATCAATTAACATATTTATCATCAGCAAATTAGAAATTTATTAAAGAATTTTTAGCAAACTTGGGCAGATATCTCTAGCAACTTTGTATTTATACAGTATAAATCAAATAAATTATCACAATTCAAAATCCTACTCTATTATAAAATTTAGTTATATATAAAATATAAATAATAATTTAAAGACAGAATGCACTAGCATTTTTTTGTGAGTCAACAATACTCTCCCATAGGCATAGGATATATGGAATCAGAAAATTCTCCCATAGGCACAGGTTATATGGAATTGGAAAAATTTTCCTTACCAACAACATTCTCCCCAAAATGGAAACTTTATTTTTTTTCTGAAAGGTTCATAGATTTGTTGCAACATTTGACAAAATAATATTCAAATATTATAATGCAATCTAGGTATCTCTTAGAGGTCACTAGTATGGAATTTTATCTTACGTTATAAAACACTCAGCAATAAATGAAGCTCAAGTATCGTTATATAGATAAAAAGTAAAATAAAGTACTTTTCAATAATTACAGCTTTGAAGAAAGAATGCTTATACTTAATTCAAGGGCTAAGTGAAAAGAAATAATGTAAGCTAAAAATTAGGTAAATCCCAGTGGCACAAGAAATTAAAATCATTAATAAAAAATATGAATAAGATTGAACTATAATCTCAATAGTTAAGGAACTTTGCTCTAATTACTTAAATTATAGATGGTTCACTTTAACTTTAAATATTAGTAAATATTTCTTACAGGAAGTTTATGTAGAAATACAACAGAATTCTTATATGCTCTTCTGAAAGTTACTAAACAACCATTTAAAAAGTCAGTTTAGCTGCCTATACTTAGCATACACTTACAGTCTAAGCACATTACCTTAGATTGGTATGCGCACAGAAGCACACAACATGGAGTTGACACAGTCCTTCAAAGAATCTCACAGAACTGGGGCCTCTGAAAGTGAAGCGAGGACAAGGTTCTACACTGTGGGAGAGAACAGGAACTGTGATGTGGCCTAGTGTGGCATCCACTTGCTGTGTGAACCTCAAGCAGAAGTTCAAATCTGCAAGCATGCCACACCAGGAACATTATATACCTTATCTTGTTCAGTTTTCACACAACACTTGTTTTCTAGTACTGTCCTGGTCCCCATTAAACAGACCAGGAAACTGAGGCTAAAAAAGTTAAACTAGCCAGAGTCACACACTTAGTGGAAGAACCAGGTTTTAAATGCATGCTTCTCCGTGATGCTGTGCAACAGCTGTCCTTTCTTTCTCCAGGAAATGTTGGCTGTTGCTCTCAGTACATTCCTGGGTGTAGCAAGGAACTCTACATTGCTCACAGCATGTACTAAAATCTTCTGACCAAACAGTTTTAAGACACATTTGTTAACTAGGTAACTGAAATAAAAGTTCATTAAAACAAAGTTTCTTTCTCTCAACACAAACTCTTTAAATTTCTTTAAAGAAAGGGGTTATCCAGCACTAACATTACTTTCTTAACTATAATTTGGAAAATCTTTAAAATACAATACGGGTGGAAGTAAATTCACATAAGACCAAAGTAGTGACCTATGCCCTCTGGTCCTGATTATAGCTCAGTCCTTATTTGCTTTGAACAATGAAAATTACATTTCTGTAAAATAAATCTATTTTGTTTCATCTGCAGAGAAGCAACTCACCGACTTCGGTCAAGTTTGCCGTGCTCTGCTGCACCAGTGAGGATGGGAGGAAACAGCTGTGTCAACCAAAGGACTGCATGCTTCCTGAAACATTCCCTCTTGTAGTAACAGGACAAGCACTAGCAACTATGGGAAAAGAAACTATAACACAGGTGATTCAGATGAAAAATGCTCAGCATAGAAAGATAACATGGAGTACTAACAACGACTGTGGGAGTAAACTATTTGCATAACTCTGCCCTAAACTAAAATTGCTAGGAAGCAAGTGTGGCCATTTTCAGATGGCTTTCTGTTTTCTGTGATTCCAACCCCATGAAAGGCATGTTGAAGGGGTGACATTTAGAATTTTCTCAAGTTAACTAAATCAAAGCAAATCTTTCCTGCACATATTTCACTTGAAATCAATAAGACAACATTAATCTTTGTCATGAAATGAACTTCCTGCAAATTCTGGTTGCTTTGGAAAAAACAGAATTGAAGAATATAAAACATACTATGCACAGATATGTAATAGTCTCACATCATATAAATAAAATGAAAGCTGAGAACACATTTGTAACAGGAAAAGTTCTTCAAGACAAAAATAAAAGGAAGCATATAACCTCTGATCACTTAGACCATATCATGAACCTATGTTATGAATCTCTCAGGATTATTAATAGACAAAACATTTTACATCCCTATACAAATAACAAATTTTCAGTGCAAGGACTGTAAGTTAGCAAACTGATTTCTACACGATGTCGTTTTAATTCATGAGCAGATGACTATGAGATGTCAGTTTAATATTAAATGCAATGCCTTTAAAAATTGAATCCTGACACTGATATTATGAATACATCTAGTTACAAATAAAATGCTATGTTAACAATACTTTTAAAATGTTTTCTATGAGATCATCAAGAGTTCATTATGCCATTGGCAACTCATTCAGCTGACAGTTGTTAGAAGAAAATATTTAATTTACCTGAATATCTTGTAACAAAATCATCCTTTCTTGAACTAAACATCCTCAGAAAATCCACATCTAAGCCAGACAGATATTTCAGCAAGGCAAATCAGACTTTCTGGCAACTCCCTGCTGCCATATTTCTCTAAACGGATCCTGCAATGTTACACTTCAATACTGCAAGTATATTTTTTTCCCCAGGAAAGAGTAAGCCAGTGCGGCTTCAGTGTCAGATAGTTTTATTTTTTTCCCTTCCAACTACAGCAAGCAAATGACTACTGATTCCATTCAAAAGCACATACTACAGTGATTTTTATTTCAATATTAGATTAAATGGAAGTGTCTGAGCAAAAGAGGAGCTCTTATTTTCTTGTTTTGCAGTGTTTGATTGATCGACTAATTTTTTTTAAGACACTGACTATCCCATAGCTGATATTAAATATACATTAAATGCTGGAACAATTTTATCACATCAAGAAATGAAGTTCACCAGTTACATTCATGCCCTGGGTTCCCTTCTTGTTTTACAAGCAGTAGGACAAACTAAAATTAAAGTTGCCTCATGCATTTGAAAGTTTTCAAATCTAGACACACACCTGAACAGTAGTTATTTATTAATGCCCCCTCATCTCCAACAAATACCCACCTCTCAAATTTATGTTCACTTGCCATTTGGGATGCACTGGACTTCTGAGATTCACAAACTTTTGTGAAACAGCAAAACAATACAACAATAACAACAGAAACAGAACATTGGTCACTGAGGCAATATTTCTAGAAGTAATAGCAAAATCCCTTCATCTGGACCCACTTATCCAGAAATGGACTTTCAGCCGCACAGTTAGGTTGAGATTGTTCCACTTTCTCCCTAGGGCTTCATTGCCAGACTGACTTACCGCTCCCTCCTAGCCTTTGTTCTGCTTCTCACGCTGACATCAGGGAAGCAGTGATGTAGAATAAAGCAGGGTGGGCTAGGTTAGTCCAGTGTTTGTGTCGTTGTGTGGTGTGCGGGGACACTCTGTGATACTCTAGTGAGCTGTAAGCTTTTTTTGTAGGCTTTGTGTCATTTACTTAACGACCAATCTCATTAGCTGCCAGGGTACAATGGGCTGATGCATTTTCTATGTACATACTCTACACAGTGACCCTCAAGGTTGCCGAAGGTCTATTTAATCAGTCAAATGCTGAATATATTTGCAGTAAATCACTAAAAAAATAAAAAGTATGGGACTACCGAGGTATCTCACAGACCTAATATTTACCCATGCTTATTCACGGCCAATAAAATGCATGCATATTTAGGCAAAATGAAAGTAGACCAGGTGGATACAAATTGTCTACTGTGCACTGATGACTTTAATTTCAAAAAACTTTCAGAATCAAAGGTATTTTCTCCTAATAAGGAACATAGAGTTGAAATTTAATTTCTGTCCTTGCTTAATCAAATTAAGCACAACAAAAAGAATCAGTTCCCTGGGCAGATTCTTTTTTTGTTCACAGCTCACCCCTGCCTCAGTCAGACCCCTTGCCCAAGCAGCCTCAGAACTGGCAAAGTTGTGTTCCTGCCCCTTTCACTTCCAAGGTAAAAACCCTTTTAACTCCTATGAAAAATGAAATGCTGAGAGCCCTCTGAATGACGACAGCTGTCCATGAGTATCAGGGAGAGCTCTATTGTCCGTGTGTCCCTGGGTAAAATGAATACTTTACAGCAGAGGCTGTTCAGCTTGGCTGAAGAGTGTGGGGAGAAGGGGAGGAGGTCACTGGAGATTTCGCACACTAATTTAATCTGGGAAAAGGACAGGCTCCGCATCTCCCCTGAACAGACTGGCAGCAATCTGGGCCCCCACAGAACTATCTCCTTTTGCCTGTGCTCTATTTATTCCTTATCTCTGTTTACCAACCGCTAGGTCCCTTTCATTCACACCACGAGGCAGTTTCCCTACTATCAGTCAGCAGCTGACACTGTGGAAGAGCCTCAAAGGCAAAAAGAAAAAAAAAAAAAAAGATCAAAACTAAACCAAAGCTGTCTAAACAATGCAACAGTACAAGTAAATGCATAAGCCCTGATTCTTAACCCAGCCCACAGGGTACACACAGAACCTTTATAGTAAACCCAGCACACACTACAGTGAGCTGTGGGCCATGTTGGAAAGCTAAATACCATTCCTGAAATCATCAAGCAGAAAAAAAATGGCTAAAATATACACTGGTTCCTGAAACAGCCTTGTCTTGGGGATACTCTTATCTCTATCACAGATCAATTAACTGGCAACCAGGAAGTATTTACCTAGTCAGAAAAGGTGAGCTGTATAATTCTAAGGAAACCTGGCTCCCATTAAAATGCTAGCAGTTAAGAAAATCCATCAAAGTGATTGAGGTTTAATATTAAACAATATAAACTTTCTAATACCTGATCATGATGGTTGAATATGATTTGAGAAACTTAGCATCAAAACTTCATTACACTTACAGAAAGATACCAAAGTATTCTGTATAACCCATTCAATTAAAATGTATACCCATGTCTTACAGATTTTTAACACTAATGCCAAAATGATTAATGTCACAGAGGGGACAGGAAAGGACTTCTGGTACAACTTTCTAATCTTTTAAATCAGGTTGCTAAGTATGACTGGAAAGAAAGACTAGACAAGCAATGTTAGGAGAAGAATATGGGTGAAGAAAACTAGTGTTATTTGACCTTCCAACCCTTGAGTAGATACAAATTTTGAATCTAAGATATGATCTACTTATATTAATGTTAAATACTACATATTTTTGGATATTTCTAAGATGATATAGGATGTCTATCTAATACAAATGTCCCTGACGGGAATTATTCACTTCAATGGCACATTTATGTGTAAATATAAATGCATATGTACATATGGTAGGTATAGACACATATACTACCTCCCATAGACACATATGCAGTATGAGAAAGCTTCTTTTTTAGGTTTCCGCAGTTCCTTGGGTTAAAACTGAGACTTTAAACTTCCCTGTTTTTTTTTTTTTAGCATTGAACTATTTCAAAATGATTAGCTATTGTCTAAAAATCAACATCGCATTGACTCAGTCCTGAAGACCTTTACCAAAAATAGAAGACAATGTAGCTCATTATCTAGGATGACACCAGGACCACTTCTCAGTGTGTTTCCACCTATATGCATTACGAGCAATGAAGTCTTTACTACTTGGATCCTTTTTTCCAAATGAATTAATGAATTAAATTTATCCTTTCAGCAGCTGCTAGGCAGCAGATGGAGCCATTTCTGAAGCCTTGTTGAATTCAATCCATAAAACTCATTTCCTAGGATTAGCAGTCCAAAGTTTCTCTTAATGTTTATATACCACTTGGGATTTTGAATTTCATGATGTTAAACTTTCAACTTAACTATTCTTTTGCATTTCATATCAAACAATTATGATCTTTTGGGTTTCTATAGCAGACATGAAAGGTCACACAAGGATAAGAATTAATTTCAAGAGCAATAAATGCCTGCAAGTTGCATTTTTTAGTATGTTTGTCCACACTGCTTATGCCCCAGAGACTATTTCCATGGTGCTTCCATGTTGATGACATGGAGTTCTATATCTGATAAATGTGAATTTTGTTCATTTCTACTTAAATAATTTAAAGCTGCAAACTGAAACACTAGTTAGCTTCATGAATGTTTGAACTGTTTCTGAGTTTTTAAATGTAGTTATAACTAAGACTGCTACATTATCTGAAAATATTTACTATAATTCACTATGTTTATTATTCTAATAGCAATATAATGCTAACTTTCAAAAATGGAGAGTAAACCAATTACATAGCTACAAAGCAATGCATTTTTATACTGGTTAACTTTCAGAAGCCAGCTACCTTGGACAGCTCCAAGCACGCCTTGTCTTTTCTCATCACCTGCAATTGCTTCACAGAAGAGGAACCACACAAAACTTTAAATCTTTCTTTTTGGTGTGATAGAAGAATGACAGTCACTAAAAAAGTCTCATTTAAACACAGTCGAATTAGAGTCTTGTGAAAGGTTCTAACATATACAGGTTTTAGATACAAACCCCACGTGCTCCAAGACACAGTGTATCCAAGTTTAAAATATTAAAGCCTTGGAACTTAGATGATGCTCCTGCTGTAACACGAATATGACTA